>NC_056746.1:929265656-929358156 GCF_019279795.1 Protopterus annectens
AGGAAATTGTACTTTACTGTGTGTGTACTTGTCATCCTCCCAATGTGTACGTCCCTCACTGGTGCTAGTGGTGAGGATTGAGGGTCCTTGATTACTGGGCCAGTGCAGGGGGATCACAAACTCCCCAAATGATGTTAATATACTGCAAGAGGGCCTCACAGCAACTAATGACTGGTGCCAAAGTTGTGGTCTCAAGCTAAATGCAGAATAATGTATCATCATACCATTCAGCAAAAACATGGCCCCTAATGATTACCACCTCAACGGTAACCCCCTAAGCACACAACTTGTGGTGAGAGACCTGTGTACTCAGATTGATAACTATCTCACATTCGACCATCATGTAGTGGCAGTGGTTGAAAAAGCCTTTTACTTGGTTCATCTCATAAGTAAATGGATTGCATCCAGAAAAAAGGAGGTTATTACCTCTTTATGCTCCTCTCTCATTAGACCAGTAATTGAGTATAATGCTCTGTTCACTATGTAACTCTCCAAACATCTGCACCAACTGGAAAGGCCACAGAAATACCTCACAAAGAGAATCCATGCCTTCCAACACCTGTCTCATACGGACATGCTCAAATCATTATCCCTCTACTTGGTATTGTACAGATTTCTCAGAGGTGATCTATGTCTTGCCTACAAGGCAATTTCAGACCCTGCCCTACTAGAAATGCTCCATATCTGTAAGTCTAACTCCTCCTGCATTACCCACTCGAAAGGCCTGAATCTAATATGAGACATCAACAAAACCTGCTGGAGAGACAGGTTTGTCTTTCACAGGCTGCCCATCTCTGGAGTAGACTACCCATACACGTCAAACAGAGTGCCTCACTGACCCTCTTCAAGTGCAACCTTGATGATTGGATGGGAAACCACAAATTTGTCCCAGGGGTTCCACCTGTGTCCCTCATTGACAGGGCTGACAGGTGCTGACTGAGGTTTCTTTTTGGTGAACAACTCTTGGCTAGACTTGTAAGGGCCCCAGGGCCATTAGCCTAGTAACCTCCTATGATCCTGTGAGCCTATAGCAATCAATTGGTTAATGATAGTTATAGAACTATAGATAGTATAAAGAGAATTATACAGTCTAGGAAATCAGAAACAATGAAGTCATTGTTTGTTAGTCACATTAGACCCAGACTTGAGAACAGAATGACACTATGGAAACCTTATGAAAAACAAGCATGAGTAAACTGGAAAGAGTACAGTAGAAAAAATACCAAGGGCATCCATGGATATGAAAATTTAAATTATTATGAAACACTAAATTATCTGAACTTGTTCAGTGTTTCACACAGATATTTAAGAGGAGACATTATTCAGGTGTATAGGGCATTTAGAAACAACTACTTTTAGGAAAGTTTGGGGTTATCAAAAATTAGTAGAGAATCAGACAACCTATGTAGAAGATTTTGTAGGAAAGATAAGTGTACTAATTGGTTCTCTGAGACAATAGCTGATGTATGGAATAGACTGCCAAATTACATTAAAGAAAGAATCAGCGCTGTATATGAGTCATACATGAGGAAAAACCTGTGAGAACACATTATATCATGAGTGAATAATGACCTGAATCAGTGCTGTACGTGTCATACATGAGGAAAAACCTGTGAGAGCACATTATGTCATGAGTGAATAATGACCTGAATTACTGCTGTACATGTGTCATACATGAGGCAATACCTTTGAGAGCACATTATGTCATGGAGCCACTGCCACAGTGTCAGATTACTAGTATGTCAAAGTGACACGTGTTGTACAAGAGCCTGTGAGATCACATTATGTCATGAGTGATAAAGACCTGAATCACTGCTGTACATGTATCATACATGAGGCAATACTTCAGATCCGGCGGAAGCTGTTGAAGACTGGGGAGGGGCGCAGGGTGAGAGGGGCACTTAGTGATCTAGAAAGAGCAATTTTTTTTAAAACTATTTACTACCACAACATAGGTTCACTTGGAGGATATTTTAAGCTTAGCCAACTTCCCTTTTTCTGCATGAAATAACATTTCCTGATTGGTCTTACCTATCCCATGGCTGATAATTGTATATTAGCCCTAGTGAGAATAATGGTGATCATAACATAGATAATTTGAGGGGACCCATGTAAGGGATGCAGCATTTAGGAACTACCTCTATCCATTAGTGGCATGAGGGGCAATCCTAGAGTACATTTTCTAAACCCATGCTTAGATCCAACTTGCATTTAAATATGGACAGGGATGAGCTTTGTTTTACTTGAATGGATAGTCTGTTCTGGAACAGTGGTAGCCTTTGTGATATATATCCACCTCTCCACAACATTCAGTTTAGATACGTGGACTTGCTGATGTTCAGTAGGTCCATCTGTATTAGGTCAGAGGATGTCTTGTATGCCAGACGTGTCACCTCTAAGCACTGTATAGTCTACTGAGTATAGTGACAAATCTTTGAGGTGGTCCATGCAAGACCTATTGTTCAGGACATGTATCTTTTTAATAAGGTATCTCTGTGGGTATTCCAATCATTGCATTGATCTGGACAGATACAGGCCAAAGTGGACATTATACAAAATGACTGACCTAATAAGGGCTTTGTAAAGGGGGACAATAACATCTCTAGATCTAGTCAAAATCAATGTGTTTATAAGCTTTGGAATATAGAAAGACTTTCTTATGACTCTGGGCACATGTTGGTCAAAGGTTAGGTCACCGTACACACAAGTTTCCAAATGCTGAACAACTGGGTCAGTTCTCTGGGGGCAGTGTCAATTTGGCAGTTCCCTGGAGTAGATGACTTCCCAAAGGATACGATAATGTATTTCTTGGAGTTTATCAATTCATGATTCTGGCACCAATTATTGTTTAGGACAAACCTTCCTGCATGATGGCTAAGTCATTTGTAGATTCAATAACTGCTTCTAGCTTGCCGTCATCTCATACTTAGTCGGCCATAACCCTTTGGTATTTCCTTCTACTTTTGAGATATATATATACCAAACAGAAAAAGTCTCAGCACCGAACCCTGGGGGACTCCATTGGTGACTGGTCTCTTCCCTTATTTTGATTTCCTGCATCTTGTGCAAGCATACATATATGCATTCTTTCATTCACCTTCCTGATTGTATTAACCTGATTGTATTAAATTATATTCCTTGTATAATACATCACCACTTGTTAGAATGTGTTTTAAATTTGTAGTTTGGAAAAGTCTTCTAGTAAGCAATGAAACAAAATGTATGAACCAATAATGACAAGACTATCCATTTCAGAAAATTTCAACCATAAAAGGCCATTCAAACTTCTGTCATTACAATCCACCAATATTAGTAAATATGCAAAATCTCTCCAGAAGTAAGTCATCTAAATAATTCCACATTAAAGGGATCTGTAACTAATGAAGAGGTTGCTACTAGCAAACAACTTTATATTTCATTGTTTCATCTACAAATAAAGTGCCTATTGTCCTTGAAGACTAAATTGCCTATGCTACATTAAAAAAGATAAGCTAGTAATTTTGCAATGGGGAATGGATGGCAAACTGATAACAGAAACATAGTTACTAGGTAACTCCTCTAAAGGAGGACATTTATAGGACTGCAGCATCCACTCCCTTTAAAGTACAACACAGTACAGTATCAGCGATCCATCTGCATACTGTGGGAGTAGACCTCACAGCCTTCTGCATCAAAAGCAAGTATACCTGTTGTGCTACTAACAATACAAATGATTTAGCATAAGTAGCTAAACTTTTCCTCCCCTGAAGCTCTCAGCTCCTTGTAAAATCCACTTGACACTCAACTAAATCTCTCAGCTTCACAGCACAAGAATTCTGGAAAAAGCCAAAAATTATTTGGGGTGGGGTGGGGTGGCAAAGGCTCAAAACCAAGGACACATTTTAAATATTGCTTGTATAATCTTAGAAAGTTGCTAAAATAAAGTGTCATGTGTTACCATGTGTCTCCTGAAAGACAGGAAGACTGAAACTTAAAGGGCCATCATTCTTTAGTGAATTCAGTTCTCACTGATATGCCAGAAAACTGCAAATTTTAAGAGGAACAGACCAAAGGTATAAGCCAAATATTCTGTGAAAATCTGGACAGTTGAGAGCTATGGACTCAACTCCCTAAATCATAAGTGGTGGTATGGGTAGAGAATTCAGGCTCTTGTTTGAGCCTGAGTAGCACTAACCACCAGGTATACCTAACTGGGACATTTTACACGGGTCTATATTATATGCTCGAAGTCTGAAAACTTTGAATGTTAAATAATCAAATTTAAATGACCAAAGCTTCAAATATCGAACATATAATAAAAAAAAAACAAAAAACAAAAGGAACTTACCTGACTAGTGTAGGTGGGGGGGAAGCCCCCCTGCACCCCCCACAGCCCCCGCTCTTTAAATATACCAACTCTGAGACCACACTACAATGCAGTAAGGGAAATCTACTGCACTGTAGTGCAGTCTAGGAGTTGGTATATTTAAAGAGCAGGGGGTGTGGGGGGTGCAGGGTGGCTTGCCCCCCTGCCTTCACACACACACACACACACACACACACACACACACACACACACACACACACACACACACACACACACACGGGAGCAGCATAACTCCTGTAAATAAATGAACAAAACCCTCCTTACTGGCATGACTTTGGGTCTGGCAGCACCAACAGAACAGTGGCAACATAAATCCTGTAACTCAGAGCAATAAGAGAACAAGAACAGCTAGTTTAGTTAAAGAGAACAAGAACAGCTAGTTTAGTTAAAGAGAACAAGAACAGCTAGTTTAGTTAGTTTAAATTGCCCGCATGAATCAACATTAGCATGAAAATTCCACTTCATTAATTTTTTTCTACAGGTGTTGCAGCTGTAAAAGTGGAGGAAGGGATTCCCCCTCCCCCTGGCTCTATGGTTCCAGCACCCATGCAATACCTTTGAGAGCACATTATGTCATGGAGCCACTATCACAGTGTCAGATTACTAGTATGTCAAAGTGACACTCACTGTACCTAAACTAGTCTGCTGTTGTTCAGGACTGTGAAGATGTGACATCCTAATACACACCTGAACTGTCAGTTGCCCTAAGTGTAAGCAAACATATGAATGGAAATAACGGCTACTTAGATGGGTATAGTACTGCATGTACAGTATGACCTGTCAACTATACACTGCAAATAAAGTACATGGCCATGCCGTAATGCCACATAAATATTGGCAATGCCCAAGGGATGATGTAGGACAATAAGGAGAATTAACAGTGCACATCTGGAAAATATTAGTTTACCATATACTTCTGCCGTATATCTATTGTAATCACACTTCACATGGATAAACAAACAGCTGCATTTACCATATACCTCTGCCATGTATCTATTGTAATCACGTCACATGGATAAACAAACAGCTGCGTTTGCCATATACCTCTGCCGTGTATCTATTGTAATCACACATCACATGGATAAACAAACAGCTGCGTTTACCATGTACCTCTGCCGTGTATCTATTGTAATCACACTTCACATGGATAAACAAACAGCTGCGTTTACCATATACCTCTGCCGTGTATCTATTGTAATCACACTTCACATGGATAAACAGCTGCAAGTGCCAGAAGTTACACAACCAGAACAGGTATTTGAGTGCACCACTCAGTAGTTCATTGCTTATGTAACAACAAAAGGCGATATTGTACTTGAGGGCCTCACCAGTTTGTTTCACGCAGAAGTGGGCGTGTCACGAATTGAGTGACAAATGCGGTGGACCCGAGCTGAGCAATAGTCTGTAAATTATGAAACTGGCCTGTAACGGTCCTATTCTCAAAACAATCGTTTCACTGTGTGTTGAGTCAAATAGAACTAATTCAGGAAGTTTTATAAAACATCAATACTCGGCAGCTTTTACAAGTATAGCTGTATTAATCGCTATTATAAATAAGCCAGACTTCATGCTACGTTTTCAAAAGTCTTATCTATTACATTTACCTTTATATATGTTCCGGTCCGGTCTCAAAAGAAAAAAAAAAGTAGGTACGAATGTGTGTGTGTGTGTGTGTGTGTGTGTGTGTGTGTGTGTGTGTGTGTGTGCATGCAAGCTGAAATAACCAGTAATAAAAGAAGTGGACATAAGAGTGTAGAAAGAAAGAACCACAGTCTTACCTAAAGCTTCCTCCTTGGGGTCACAACGTGGAGCACAGTGTGCTAACAAAATAACTGTATTCAGAATAAGCACAGATGTAATCATTTTTGGCGATATTGTACTTGTAAGGACTCCTCTTGTGAAACTATTGTTTTCTTTTTATATTTTTTTGTACATTCGGAGGGAATGCATATTCATGAATGACATATCACGGGGGTGGGTTTTGGGCGGGGATTGCTACTGCGCATCTGGTGAGGCCCTCAAGTACAATATCGCCCAACAATAAACACACACAAATGCAAACACACCCCACACACACTATACAGATGGGGACATGGTAGACTCACACAGGACAGACACTGAATGAAATCATGATTCACAACCACATATGAGAATCACAAAAGCTGTTGCAGTTTACATGCAATATACTGAACCTTGTAGATTGACCTTCAATACAAATGTCATGTCATCACCACTTACGTCATGTAGACCAAAGCTACATGTAGACGTCTGCATTAATCGAAGTGCTGTGATACAACATGTTGTAGAACACACAAATATAAGATGTCTTATTAGGTCTGAGCTGGCAATATGTAGAAAATGCTAGTATTATTCACTTTAACTTGTAGTGGTGCATGATGGGAGTAAATATATACTATATTAAAAAAATAAACACATTATTCTCATATTCTCTCTTAGTATTTCAAGTTACAAATTCTTATTAGAAAGCAACTTTAGCCTTTCTCCCCATCTCAATTATCACTACATTCTATCCACTATATGGGTTCATGTAGACCCAAACTACATGTAAATATCTGCATTAATGGAAGTGCTGTGATACATGTTGTAGACCTCACAAATGTAAGATGCCTTATTATGTTTGAGCTGACAAAATGTAGAAAACTCTAGTATTATCAGTGTCATAGCTGAAAAAGGGCTTTGGAGCTGCCCTCTTATCCAGTTATCAAACTGCAATAAAGCATTATAGAAAATGATAAAGTTTATCTCATATGGGATCACCCATTACCAGCAGTTAAAAAAATAAATGTGAGCAAACCAGATATAGTAGTCCATGAAAAGAAGACAAAATTAGCATTGATCACTGAAATTGCTACACCCGGTGAATAAAGTGTCTTACATACAGAGAGACACAAAATCATAAAATACCAGCATTTGCAGGCAGAAATGAAGGAAATGTGGAAGAAGGATGTCCAGACAGTTCCAATATTAATAGGAGCAATGGGTCTTATAAAAAAGAATTTACAATAATACTTAGATATGTTACCGATACATATAACTCTGTGTCATTACTGGGCGCATTGCTGTTGCTGCAAAGAGCACTTCTGGCTAACATCAAAGATTGAAACTATACTAATTTCATGAACTTTAATCATACTTTGACTTGGGAATGTGTGTCATTCCTGTCATGTATTAGAAACTCAAAATACTTGGAGAAATTAAAAAAGGTTCATAGGTTCACAGGTGTGTACTAGGCTAACATTGCTAATATTTTTATCTTTGACCCACATGTATTTGTGCATGCACAGACACACACACGGTCATTAATTATAGCCACTTGTATGACTGCACACCTTGATTATTTGTTTGAGAGCAAGGAAATTAATAAATTAATAAATAATGGACCAGATATGTAACTCAAGTCGACGATATCAGAACCATACAGTGCAACTCCCCTCTGTCCTCTCAACTTCTTAGCTCAAGAATCAGAACCAAGGAACAAAATAATGGAGAGTTTTTAAATATAATTTATATGCTTAGAAGGTTGACATAATAACAAGCTTTGCATTATCAAGCATTTTCTGAAGGATGCAAAATCTGAAACCCATATGTGTCTCATTATTTAGTGACTGCAATCTGCAACAATTTGCCAGAAGCCACAGATTTTAGAAGGCACACACAAAAGTACCTCTCAATTTCCTTGCTTAACGATTCTGGACAAAAGCAAACATAATGAGGGACAAAAAGGGACAAATCTGAAATATTATTGTATGTTTTTGTTCACAAGGTAAACGCGAGGGGCAAAATGTCTCTTATTAGGAATGATCCAGGAGCACTGTTTGATTAAGTGACTTGCTGAAAGTTACAAAGTAAGCCAGTTGAGGTGAAAGGATTCAAATCTATTTAAATGGTTGTAAAAAAACACAGAAAAACATAAATATAAGGCATATCCCTAAGCTAAATACTAATGTGAAGTTTCTGAACATGAGAGAAGAACCAGATCATGGTCAAATGGGGTCCTAGCCAGGATAATGGACCAGACGCCTCCTCAAATACAAGCATACCAATATACCATTACTTGGCTGTCTCTCCTCAGTTACCATAAATCATTGTTGAAACTTTCTTATTTGCTTTTACAATTATCACAGAGATTTGCATTGAATTTAAAACTTTATTAAAATATTTATAGCAAAAACACTGACAGACATTTGATAAACAAAACACTCACAGAATGAAAACAAACAGCATGAGCGACAGCAAACTTCTCTTTCTTTGAAACTCATATTTATTGAAAATATATCTGGCAATATATTAATCAACAACAGATTTGCAGGGATTCATAGTCAAATGGCATACATTACAGGCTAACTGAAGGGTGCAGGAATTCAAAAGACAGTTGTAAAATGAATTTGCTAACAGGTTGGGATAGCTAACTGAATACAAGTGTCTGTTTTCAGGGACACCTCAGGTGAACTGTCAGTTGAAATCAATTAGTCAGACTAATACTAGATAAATAGAGGCTGACAAAATCAAAGGCTGTACTACATTAGGCATTTAATTAGTAGCTCAGAGCCTTAACTCATCTGCACTAAGTACCAAATTGTTGTAGGCCAACATGGTGCATTTCACATCTTTGTTCCTGCAAAAAAAGTCAAATTAAAAAAAGCATTCATAGTTAATATTTTAAGATTAAACTTGTAGATTTCATGCTGTCCAGTTTATTCACAGACAAATAGTCAGAAAAACAAGGAAACCAAAGATTGTACCCAAATAACACAGCTCATAGGAAGAAGCCCCTGTTTACTATGATTGATTCCTTCCTTTACATCACAACTATTCTGAAATGCAGGATAGTAACTCACAGGAAGAAGCCCCTGGTTTACTATGATTGATTCCTTACTTCATATCACAACTATTCTGAAACACAGGATAGTAACAGAAATGCACACACACACACACACACACACACACACACACACACACACACACACACACACACACACACACACACACACGCACACACACACACACACACACACACACACACACACACACACACAAAGATGTGACTATCAGTTACAGTCCATTGCAGCATGACTGTGTACATTCAGTTGTTTGTTTGAGATAAAATGAATGAACAAACAGGTTAATTAATGACTGAGAAATGTATTTTAGCAAACTACTGTGAGAACCATGCAGTGCATCACATTGCACCCCCCCCCCCCAATCAGAGATAAGCACCTAACAGTCTCTTATATATTTAGAAAGTTGCATTAGCAAGCATTTTCTGAAGGACATAAAGTCTAAAACTCATATCCCTAACATTATTTGGTCACTGTAATCCACAACAATTTGCCAGAAAGCCAAAAATTGTACGAGGAACAGACCAAAATAATTCTCAATTTCTTTGCTCAAAAATTCTGGGCAAAGCCAAAAATAAATGAGGGGGGCCCAAATGGGACACATTTTGAATACCATTTTTTATATACCAGTCAAACCAACTGGAGAAAGTGTCCCTTTTCAGGGGTGACCCAGGAGTACTGTCCGAGGGACTTGCTCACAGTCATACCATAGGTACATAGAGATGGGAGGATTCAAACTCTGTACTTTTGATTACAGGATGTAATTCATTAACAGTCAAGACTTTAAGTGACAGGCAACTCTAATTCATTTAAACAGTTGATAGAATTACAGCAAGTGATACATGGACATGCATTTTCATGAACAATGAGAACTATGATACTCTAATACACTTCATGTTTACTAAAGTTACACAATCCACTAGGACATCTGCAGCAACATCAGACCAGGACAGGCCAGGTAAGTGTTGCTGTATTTCATGTCAGCCTGTATAGATTTGCAGTGTTGTCTTACTGTTCATATGTCCTGCATTACAGGACCTTCACATGCTGTCAGGTCACCCAGATGACCATCAGGTATATACCAGTACTATAGTGCTGTATATTATTGACCTGCACATGAAATTCAAGGTTGTTGTAGCTGCATGTGTAATACATGAATGTATATCCATTGTATCCATACGTTTGTTTTGCTCTTTATATTATTAACTTGTCTCTATTTGTATGTATTTGTATGTTTTGTTCGGGGCTTTTCCCCTCGGGTCTCCACTGAAAATGGTTAATTTCTTACCCAGTTGGATTAACCCGGTTAACAAATGTGAAATAAATAAATAAATAAATATCTGTGTCTGCTGTTGTAGCCTTTTCATTTCCTACATCCTCCCTCTGCTTTTCCACTGAGTTTAGATGTGGTTTGATAACATAAGTGTGATCCATTTTAAAAAAATCAGATGTTTATCACCAAGAAACAATACATAAGCATGTATAAAGCTGGCAGTTGATTGTCATCTGTTTCAATATATAAGATGAGTAGTAATCTTGTTTTTTTCATTTTCCCATAATCATTAATTTGTAATTTAATTTCACATTCTTTAACAGAGTTCACACTCAGTGCTCTTCAGGGATCCCTATCAGCAACTCTCCATGAAGAGAACATATGTGAATGTGTACAACAGGTTCACAGATGTAAACAGAGGAGATGCACCACAGTGGTTTGCTAGTCATTTCACTAAATTACTAACATGAGAGTTTTATGGACACCTTTGAAGATGGAAAGGACACTTCTACTGAGAGTCAAGATTTCTACAGAAGGCATATTGCAGATGGCATAATATAAGCAAACAATAAGCAAACAAATCCCACTCAAGTTTACCATTAAGAAATATTTCATACTGGGTCATATATTGAACTGCTTACATTGAAACTGAATAGTGTACTTGAATTGTAAATTAATGTCATTAAGGAATTTAACACCACAGAGGTCATCATTTCTCAGTGTTACAAGTAAACCACACTTCTCTCCATTTTTAGTTCCTTTGCATTACAATAAATGACAGTTCTTATAATTAATGGCTGTGTTTACTGAATACATTTCATTTATAGATTTGAAAAAGAGTTTGCTGCTTGTAATTAATGTCCACATTTGAAACCTTTCTTATGTACACCAACTGTACACTTACATCTATCTATGCATTGTTTGCACTTGGGTAAGTTTCCTGAATTTGTGAAATGTAGCAATATGAGAGCGGCACATGAATATCACTTCCCAAGTATCCCCAACACCACCTTACTAT
Source organism: Protopterus annectens (assembly GCF_019279795.1). Taxonomy (NCBI): domain Eukaryota; kingdom Metazoa; phylum Chordata; order Ceratodontiformes; family Protopteridae; genus Protopterus; species Protopterus annectens. The sequence goes on from NC_056746.1 coordinate 929,277,173, forward strand.
CTATAGAAAGCCAACAGAATAAATATTGTAACACGGTGTGGCGGTATTAATATATGACATAACATAGAGCATCACAAGCATAAATCATTCCTTCATTCGCATGTTACTATGATATTGTCATAGGAAATGTGAGGACATCACAAAAAAGTGTAAATATGAGGTTTGCTGCAGTACTGGAGCTCATACCTCTCAAGTGTACCTCATTACGAGGAACGTACCTCATTTGGGGTCTTAAAAAGTTCATGTTCCTCAAAGTTCCCTCAAAGTTCCACATTGAAAGACTCTGTTACACATTCAGCATTAGTAATTTTGTAAGTGAAATCCACTGTAAATCGAAATGGATCATATTAATTCATTAAAAGATCATATTTATAAGTAAAACCAGCATATTTAAACCATCATATGACTTTCCTAGTTGAAGTTGTTAGTAAGCCATTAGTATGTGTTCCACATTTTGCCCATTTGTTCCACATTATGAGGGCTAGTGTTCCTCATTTTGGACAAGGAAGGTTGAGAGCGAAGTGGAGCTCACTGTAGTGTATACAGAATAGCACTAAATGACTACTGTTGCACACTTACTTATGTCTGGCATGAGGTGGACTCCCTCCTTTCTACTGTTGCCTGTACTGCTAGTAGGCTGTCCGAAGGACCTGTAGCTCAAATACAACAAGCTGGAATCCATATTGCAATGTAATGCATATGACATGGATTCATAGAACAGTACTAGGCTAACTGCCCTTATGAGCCATTTTAAGCCTAGCCAATTATCCCTTAGTGAGATTCAAACCCTGCACCTTGTGTTTGTAAGGCAAATACCTTAACCATTAGGCCACCCTCCCAACCCAAATATGCATCTTCAATCTGTAAAGCTCTTTCCAGTGGTGAGAATCAAACCTTGCACCTTGTGGTTGAAAGCCATATACCTTAACCACTGTACATCCTCATTATTTATACTGTAACTCATTTCAGATATCTCACTGCAACACAAGCATGGCAGCACATCCTCTTTATCAGTTCAGCTGCCACAAGTACACCACAGTGGGGGATATTATGACAAATATAGCATAGTCATAGATATGCACTCCAAATTCCTAGCAAAAGAGGTGCCAGACTGCCATTACTATTAAATGTCATATTAAAAACAGTTCCAATAAACCCACGCACAAAATGCAATTAACATAAAACACACAAAGATACACACACACACACACACACATACACACACACACAGACACACACACACACACACACACACACACACACACACACACACACACACACACACACACACACACACACACACACACACACACACACAAAGATTATTTATAAACTGTATGAGCTAATGATGCTCATGCAAGTAGTGTAAAATTAGTTTTTAAAGAACTATATTATATATCTGTATTTGCACGCACGTACATACACTAAATCTATCCTCTTACCTAACCTTTACCCTAACCATAAAGTGCGTACACACACACACACATTAAATGTATCCCCTTGCCTAAGCCTTACCCTAACCCTAAAACACGCACATTCACGCACTCCCAACCTCAACACTTATCTTTGTTGACCTACTGGAAGTTGCCCAAAACAAAGTTTGCACAGTGGCCCTTCACTCAAAACATGCAGCTGTTCATTTGCATTACATAAGCAAATGTTGACCAAGTGAACTGCAACCATTCTGTTTGGTCATATTGTAGAAATATTAGGTGTATTTTTTATTGCATCAATCTGAATTAAAAAAACAAAACAAAACAAAAGAAAATATATCTTACAGAGTCAAATTATGCTACTGTGAACCCTATCACTAAATAAGGATAGTATACCTCCAGTCTAACAGTTATTTTGATAGCTTTCACAAGAGTTGTCAAATCTCAGTAGCTCAAAGCTGAAAAAAATAATAAAATCTGTCAGCTCTTTAACCTATTTATTGTCTTCTTTGGTGCTCTAAAATGCAATACAAAACATTGCATCTCCACTGGTAACCTGCCCCCCCCCCCCCACACACGGACCACAGCTTCAGTCAAAATAACACAATTTGGCTATAGTGCTTATGAACACAACACTGCTTGATTTTCACCATTTTCAGCTCTTCAAATGAAAAATCACAATTTCAAAGCTCTAGCTTTAGTCGAAAATCAGACATTAAAGTACTACAATAGCAAAGCTGCATTTGTGAGTTATTTTAAAATATAGAATGTTACTTTTCCATTGCTATAAACTGCAATATAAGCTATCACAACTCCACTCAAAACTGTGTCTGCCTATCAGAGAACTATACTTTATTTCAAAAGAGCACCTATTTAGAATTGTGTTGTTCATATACGTGCTCATTGTGATAAAATGCAAGCAGAGCACACACACACACACACACACACACACACACACACACACACACAAACTCACAGTCACATAAACACATATGTATGCTCATACACACACATACACATGCACATAAAAAACGCTGTCACACACTTGTGCACATGCACTCACACATGCACACATGCACACAGATATGCTACACAGAGATACACACAAATATTCTCACACACTCATACCACACAAACTCTTCACTCGTGCTCTCTTTCTATCTTAATCTCTTTCTGTTTATACAGGGAATAACATAGTTAAATATTGCAGCTTGAAAATATTGCAAATAAGTGATTAGCAGAACTAAAAAGAAGGGAATATGCACTGAATGGGTGTATTCTAAGGAAATAAAGTTAGGAGCTTTGGAACATGTGCCACTTGAGTTGAATTCCAAACTTTTGGTCAAGATAAAATAAAAAAGCACTAACAAAGGGAGAATTCTAAGCATGAGGTAAGGGTGATGGGGAGAAATGTAACAATAAAACAATTTAACCAGTGTAGTTAAGGAGGGTGAAAGAGAATCTGGTTAGAGGTCTAAACTAATTTCTGTCAGTACAAAACAGAAAAGTCAAGTAAATAAATATTCTAGGCAAAATTATTTATAAGTGAGAAACAAGGTAAAACTAAAGACAAAATATGTTTTAAGGTACTCTTGGAGAGGTAAATCAGCACAGAAAAGAAAAAGACAATGAGAGTGTAAGATGTTCTTACTTCTTATTCATACTTTGAGTTACAAAGTGACTTGTTATATAGAGTAAATAATGATAAAGTGGAAGTGATATATCAGCCATTATTGCTCAAGCCTTTTAGAAACCTAGCGATAAGATTAGCACATAGCCATGTGTGAGGGGGGACACCTATGAATGGAGAAAGCTAAAATATGGATCCTAACAATGTTGTACTATCCCAAAATAATGACAGAAACTGAAAACTTGTATTCTAGATGTTCTGAGTATGAGAAGACAGACCCTCATCCAGGCTTTAAAAATCCTTTGATTACAATGCCTGTTATAAATGTAAATTGCCAGGGAGCTAGTCTTATTATTTGTTTGGCTAGGGCTACCAAAGGAAATACAGATCAGGGGAGTTCCTTTATGTACAGAATATTGCAGCAACTGTGGCAGTGCTTTAAGGTCAAGCAACTAAAAAACACAATATACCATCTCCAGACAGCTGGATAAATGAATGCAAAAATGCCAATGTTAACAAACACAAAAGTCCATGCTAAAGAAACTTTATTGGGAAGGATGACAAAAACCCAGGATCACTTAATGCAATTGCTCCCATTTTCCGTTAGAGAAGTTCCACAAGTCTTGAGTGAGTTCCCTCCTTTTGAATTGTTATATAGCAAGTACTCTCTTGGACTATTAGATATCGCTGGAGAAACTTAGGAAAAAGAAAAAAAAATAAAAATGCTTAGAACACCATACCAGCTTTCAAGACTGACCAAAAGTAATAATGCTCATAGTATAGAAAGCCATGGAAAGAGCTCAAGTTGCTGAGCAAGTGGTGTATAATGGAAATGCAAGGATGAGGGAATGTTAAGCTGGACTCCAGCTGTTGGTTTGACTCCAAAGCAGAGAAAAACGATTTTGGATAAATGGCAGGTTCTATTTGAAATAATAAAGAAAATAAAAAAATAAATGAGGCAAACTGCAGAAATAACCAGATAGGTCAGGGAAGGCCAGAAACAATATATCATATCTATGTTTTAAAACCATGTAAGAAAGTATAAACTTCAGTACTTAGTCTAACTGACAGACAACTGGCCTTTATGTTTGCATTTGAAATAGACAATGCAGTGTCCCAGGCACAGAGACAAGAAGTAAAAGAATTGTTGTTGTGGAACAAGAACAAACTGGCTGACAGAACAAATGAGATTCAACCCCAACAAATGAAACGAGATCAGGAAAGAATGCTTATTTAATATTCTCTAGATACTAGAGTTAGAAAGAAATGCAGTACACAAAGTAAGAAAAATTTGTGGAGTATTTTGAGTCAGTTTCAAGTCTTGTCAGGATTTAAAATAAATGAATCTAAAGCAAAGGCTATAACATTAGACAATGTATCCCCATGTGAATTAGCTCAGCAATGACCATATTTATGGGAAATGATAATATGAAACATTTAGGTGTATGAATTACAATTTATTTTATTATAGCAGCTAATGATATATGAGAAGAGACTAAACAAAAGCTAATACAAAAATTGAGAAGCTGGAAGCTCTTGATGGTTGATATTGATAAACAGTGAAAATGTTCATAGGTTCATAGGTTCATACGTTCATACTAGGCTATCTACCCTAGGGCATTTATAAGCCTAGCCAGAGTGTGTTTGGCTTTCATCACCCATTTTAAATTAATTTTGCTATGCCCTTTTTCGAGGTTAGTATACTGTGCCTCTGTCTAACAGTGACACAGAAGTGATACCCGGGGTAAACCTACGATCTCCCATCCACTCATCAAGATTCCTCTTGAAGAGAGTCAATGAGGGACTCTGCCTAACCTGGACTGGGATTTTATTCCAGAGTGAAGGGAGCCTCTGGGTTATGAATATGTCCCTCCAGCATGTCCTATTTATTTCAGTGCTGAGGTTCAAGTCTCTCAAGCACGTAGCTCGATGGGATTTGGATTTTCTGAGGTGCAGCATGTCCATTAATTCCGGGTTGGACATGGCTTTATACGTCAGGCACAGATCACCTCTGAGCAGGCGGTATGCCACTGAGTAGAGCTGGAGTTTCTTTAACCGGGCAGCATATGGCATCTGGTTGAGTCCTTTGATCCTCTTGGTGAGGTACTTTTGGGGTCTTTCCAGTTGCTGCAGGTGTCTGGTAAGGTGCATCCCAAAAGGGGCATTGTACTCAATTATGGGCCTGATGAGGGATGAGTAAAGAGGCACAAATCACCTCCCCTGATCTAGATGTGAATCCCTTCATGATTAGGTGGGCTATATAAAATGTTTTTCTAACCACTTTGGCCACGTGGTTGTCAAATGAGAGATTGCTATCAACTTGGGTCCCCAGGTCCCTAATTACTTCTTCTGTTCTTAATGGATTACCACCTATGTGGTAATTTGTGGGCACTTTGTTTTTGCCAAAGGGGATGACTATACACTTTTTGGCGTTTAGCTTGAGGCCATGGCTCTGGCACCAGTTGTCTGTTTCTATGAGGCCCTTTTGGAGGATGCTTGTGACGGCTGGAGAGTCGATTATGGTGCCCAGTTTGCAGTCATCTGCGAACTTGGTCAGCCACAGTCCTTCTGTGTTGGCCTGTACCTCCGAGAAATATATACCGAACAAGAGAGGTCCCAGGACTGAGCCTTGTGGGATGCCACTTGTAACTGGTTTGGAGTCTGACATGGCTCCAGCAATTCTAACCATTTGGGTTCTGTCCTTGAGCCAGCTTGCAACCCATCTAGTGATATAGGGGTTTATATTTAAGCTGGTGAGCTTATCTATAATGCCCGAGTGGGGTATTGTATCGAAGGCTTTTGCGAGGTCCAGGTAGGCTGTGTGGACCACCTTCCCCTCGTCAATGGCCTTGGTGACTGTTTCAAAGAAATCAACCAGGTTTAAGAGGCAGGCTCTGCCCTTAACAAAGCCGAACTGGGTAGGATCCAGTGTCTGTAGGTCCCCAATATCTTTATTTATGAGGTCCATGATGATCCTTTCCATAGCTTTGCAGACCAAGCTAGTCAGGCTTATGGGGCGATAGTTTCCAGGATCCATTGAGGCACCACCTTTGTGGAGAGGGACCACTGTTGCTGTTCGCCACTCTTTGGGTACATATCTTGTAGTAAGGCTGAGATTGAACAGTAGTTTTACGTCTGGGTTTAGCTCTTCTTGGAGTTCATGTAGGACACAGCCCAGGACACCGTCTGGTCCTATTGATGCTGTGTTTTTTGCTTTGGAGAGGGCAGCTCTTACCTGAGCATCTGAGATGTCAGGGGGGCAGCACTCTGCTGGGATAGATATTTGCCCTTTTGGTGGGGAGGGGGGGGAGAAGTTTGCGCTGAACCTGTCAGCTAGGATGTTGGCAATGTCTGTGGGTTCGGTGTATTTTTTTGTCATTTTGGACTAACTCTGAGCATATCTGGGAATTCCAACCCAGGTTCTTAACATAACTAAAGAAAGCCTTGTGATTATCCTTAGTGTCCTGTGCAATTTTTCTCTCGAAGCTGGCCATAGATGATTTTATGAGTGCCCGTAGTTTTTTGCTAATACTGATCAGAGATGCCTTCCCTTTTTGGGATTTTGCTCTATCATATAGTAGCTTCCTCCTTCTATTGTATAGTTTGTTTATGGCTGGGGTCCACCAGACAGGACGTCTGCCTTTGGAGGACTGGGTCTTGGTTTTATTTGGGATTGCATGATCCATGCATTCCTGAAGGTGTTCATAGAATGCGTTTATAAACGATTCTGTGGTCTGGGACATATTTTCCACAGGCCCGGGGGCTTTGAAGGATTCCACCTCAGTTTTGAGGAGTGTGAAATTTGCTTTAAAGAAGTTTTTCACTGTGGTTTTCAGGGCAAGGGGTGGAGTCGGGATGTGAATATCCAGTGAGATTAGTTTATGGTCTGATCTTGCCAGTGAGGGATACACTTCTGGTCTGGAGCATAGAGTCCCCATGTTGGTGATGATAAGGTCCAGTATGTTTTCCCCTCTTGCGGGAGTGGTAACAAGTTGCTCCATAGCATTTGAGTTTATAAATTCTAGGAACCTTTGGGCTAGGGTGTTGGAGCTAGAGTAATGCTCCCAGTCTATGTTTGGGTAGTTGAAGTCGCCCAATATAATGGTGTTTGGAGAGACCTTCATATTTTCCAGTGTTCTCAGGAAGGCCGAGTGTGGTTCCTGGGTTTGGAAGGGTGGTCTGTAGCAGGCTATAAACTGGAAGGCAGTTTTACCCACTGTTAGTTGTACATGGATAGTCTCTGATGCTTCGTGCTGTGCCACCAACCTGGAGGTGTGGGTATCTTTGACGAATATTGATACTCCCCCTCCTTTTGTGGTTCGGTCCAAGTTTTGTGGCCGAAAAGCATGGTATGAGGTATAAACTGGTAGTGCTGGGGTGCTCTTGGGAGCCTTGAACCAAGTTTCTGTTACTGCGCAGATATCGATGTTCTCCATGCTAAGGAGTTTCTATTTCCTTTAGTTTATGTACAGGTTAGGCATATTTTTACCAAGCAGAGGAGAAGATGAAGACCATAATTAATAAAGAGTTGAAGAAATTTATTAGGGAAGGGAAGTAGGCAGAATTAAGTGGCGTATCATGATTCTCCCCATAGAACAAGGTGGTTTAGGATTATATGATTTGAAGGAATAATTTTGAGTTACTCATTTAAAGCTCATATACATAACACAAGCAGAAGGTTTTAAATCAAAATGGAAGGGGATAATGTTGAAATGGGATTGGAGTATAAGAAGAGAGAATATTATATTAATAAAGTGGCAGAAACTATGCTAAGAATTAAGAAGTAAGAAAATCATTCATCTAGGGATAATTAAGGAGTCTGAAATTGAGTGGGGTACCCCATAGTTTTAGTCAAAAAATGGTAGTCAGGTTCTCTATAATGATTTAGGAAGCTGAGCAGTATTTTAAAATTTGGCAGTTATGCTACACTTAAGGCTGATGATTTTACACAACAATTAGCAAATTTAAGATTCTTAGCTACATTAGACCTGATAAAGAGGTTACTGACAAATCCCTGTCACAGCTGAGGCTAAATAAAAAAAAACAACATTCACATTACCAGAGGGACTGCTCCAGTGCAATGATTTTTTTCTTTGGCTTCAATGGTGCCCCAGCAACCTTCCAAAGATTAATGGATAGAGTCTTGATACATATTACTAGCTCTGCTGCAGCTTGTCTAGATGATGTTAATGCACATTCTGAGGACTGAGAATCATGTCTAAGGGTGTTCTAGGGTTTCATTGTCTCAGCCTGCATTGCCTAACTGTGCGACACTAAGCAACGCACTTAGACAGTGCTCCTAGTCTGAGTCTGAAAAAGGTCCATGGAGAAAAGTGCTCTACCCTAGTTAACAAATAAAATAAAAATAAAAACTCACTGCAATAGACTCCCTGAGGCAAGCAGAAATAATCGTAGATGCCCCTGATAGCAAGGTAGACATGGTGAAGGTTAAATACCTAAGGAATGTTACAGGTATGGAAGGAAAAATGATTAAACCTCACAAAGAAAAGTGGATGCAGTAAGAAAATGTGCTATCCCAGACACTAAAAAAGTAAGTCATCTTAGGGTTCGATCTTGATAGCATGTCCCCTCACAGACTAACAAGTGGGAAGATGCCTTTCAAAATATGGAGGACAGTAGAAACAGATACCTTAATATTTTCCTGTGAAATTTATTGAGGAAACTTACCCTATTTCAGTAAGGGCTTACTACAATACGCATTCAGGTAATATCAGACTAGGAGTATTACTTTTTACTATAATGTGTTTTTGTCTCAAGTATAATGTTAAATTATAGAACTAATACTTATAAAATTATTCAGACATACTCAAAACTATAGGCATAATAAGTAAGTTATTAACAATCTTGTCTATTTCCCATTTTTATTTAATCTTCTCTACTGATATTTATATTCTGTTAACTTATTAGAGGAGAGAGAAGTGGGAGGAAAAAAGAATTGGAAAAAAATGAGAAAAAATATATATGTTGATATAATAGCTGATGGTTTTCAGTGATTCAAAGTAGTTGAATTATATAATAGAATGGGTCTCCTTCAGAAGACTGACAAACCAAAAGACTGAATCCCAAAAGACTGAAAATTTAAAATACTGAATGATGGAATTTGCCCCTTCTCCACTGTTGTGCGATCTTGGAGTTAGTATATATAGTTAGAACGGAGTGTGGGGGGCACAACCCCCCACATGAGGGGTGCAGTGGGGATTGCCCCTGAATTAAAAGTGTGCTCAGTATTTTGAATTTTCAGTCTTTTGGGATTCAGTCGTTTGCTTTGCCTGTCTTCCGAAGTAGACACAATAGAACAGTTAATAGTAAGTGATATCTGTAAATAAATGCATTATAAAGTGAAATGCTCCACTGATCAAATAGTTATGGTATTCGGTTAAGAAGGCTTTAGATCAATATAGACTACATGAAGAAATAAGGAGATTAATAATGGAAAAGGTAACAGTCTAAAAAAGGGGGGAAGAAAAAAGAGTGGGAGTTGAAGGATAAAAATACATGGTAAAAGAACAAAAACAATGATATATTACAAATGTAAGCTTTCCAAAAGAAAAGTGTTTTTATTTCAAAGCTCTGGTTTTGTGGATAGTGTAGAAGTTCTTTCTTAAAACTTTGAGATCAGATTTAATTTTAGTGGGATAGTCTGGTAAGCTTTTTTTTACACCTAGGCTAGGATTATTTTCCTTAATTCCGTGTATAGAGTTTTAGTTATTATATATGTTTTTTATAATTTGTTACCTTGTAATTTTTCTTGTGTGCCTGAAATAATATTCTATGTTATTTATGGTTTACTATCACATTTCTGAAAATCACTTGGTCGAGTGATGACTTGATTGAAAAAAAAATACTGAAAATAAAAACATCCCCTAGGCAAAATGACAAAAATGGTAATGTTGACACATCCATATTTGACACAGTCGACATTACCCAGCATACCTTGCAGTCCATTGATTTCCAACCAACGTTTTGTAGGGGGCAAGCCCCCCTGCACCTCCCACGCCCCCTGCTACTTATATATACAAACTATGAGATCACACTATAGTGAGGAAAAAGGTACACTTCTGGATCCCCACTGTAGTACGATCTCTAAGCAGAATGTCGACTTCACAACAGCAAATACACACTAGCATTCGTTGTTATGGACTCGACCATTTTCGGTTTGGTGGTATGAGAACTGGAAAGAGCCTTTTGACCATCCCAGTTCAAGTGACTGATGTTCGAAAATGTGACTGTAAACCATTATTTATTACACTTTAGAGGATTTTCATTGTATCGTATATTTGTTTCTTTACATAGAGATGATTTACATGTAAATATATTTTCTGTAAATTTGTATGATGGAGTTATGATTAATTTCTTTAAACACTAATAGGCTACAATATCCTAAAAAGAGAGTGTTTGTTAAAAGATCTCAGCACTAACAAAGCATGAATAGTATTTATCCAAGAGACTCATTTTCAGCCAAAGACAAATACATTTGGGTTCCAAGTCAATATACTGGTCTACCACTTTCAACATTTAAAAGCAAATGAAAAGGAGTTATGATTTTATGGAAAAATAACATAGTAATGTCTCAAATTATCTATAAACATGCAAATCCTGATTGACTGTTATCATGTGTAGTGATAAAATACAATAATAGAATTTGGACCTTAACTAATATTTACTGGTTCCCAGGGATGGGAGTGAAATTAAACAAAAAGCACTTAGACATTATTTTTAATAACTCAAAAGAAAGTTTAACTACAGGAGATGGCTTTAACTGATTACTAACTGATACAGACACAACAGAAAACTTAGAATAGCATCTTTAGCTAAAGCACTCTACAAATGGAATAAAACCCTTAAATTAAAAGATTAATTTTTAATGAGAGATCATAATTCTTTAAATTTCTCCAGTTACACTTATAACTAAGGTACACAAACTAGACTTGACAAAATATTTATTTTATAGCATCATAGAAACTTACTAGGCTAATGTCCCTAGGGCCATTATAAAGCCTAGCCAAGTTCTAGCCTTATTTACCGATCAGCACATATTGCCCCTGTCCAAGAGGGACACAGGTGGAACCCCTAGGGTGAATTTAGGGTTACCTATCCAATATCCAGATTGTGCTTGAAGAGGTCCAATGAGGTGCTTTGTTTGACATGAAGTGGGAGTCTGTTCCAAAGGTGTGGTAACCTCTGGGAGACAAATCTGTCCCTCCAGCAGGTTCTATTAATGTCACATACCAGGTTAATGTCTTTACAGAGAGTAACCTGTGTACCATTTGACTTCCGGGTATGCAGCATTTCCAATAAAGCAAGGTCAGAGATTGCCTTATCTGCAAGGCAGAGATGACTTCTGAGTAGTCTGTATGAAGCAGAATAAAGTGGCAGTGATTTCAGATAATTCACATGAGAAAGATGCTGAAGACTTTGAATTTTCCTCGTGAGGAAACTTTGTGGTCTCTCCAATTGCTGCAGGTGCTTGGAAAGGTACATACCAAAAGGGGATTGTACTCAATTATTGGCCTGATGAGAGAAGAATACAGGGAGGTTATAATTTATTTTTTTCTGGAGGCAATGCCCCTGCTTATGAGATGAGCAATATAGAATGCCCTTCTTACCACTGTAGAGGCATGATAATCAAAGGTAAGGTTGCTGTCAAGTTGTATGCCCAGGTCTCTCATCACTGAATGCTTACTTAGGGTGTTGCTGCTGATGTGGTAGATAGCAGGAACATTGCTCTTATTGAAAGGGCTGACAAATACATGTTTGCATTGAGTTTAAGGCCATGACTTTGCCACCAATCATTTGTTTGTGTAAGACCCTCCTGTAGGATGTTGACATCATTGTGAGATTCTATGACTGCTCCCAGTTTGCAGTCATCAGCAAACTTTGTCAGCCACAGACCTTCAGTTTTTGTTTGTACTTCAGAGAAATAGATTCTAAACAGTAGAGGTCCCAGGACTGATCCCTGTGGAACACCACTGGTTATGGGTCTGCTGTTGGAGGTGGATTCCCCTATTTTGACTATACATGTTCTATCAGTGAGCTGGTTAGTGACCTATCTAATGATATAAGGGTTGATACCTAGTTGGGTGAGTTTGTCAATGATGCCTGAGTGCGGGTTGGTGTCAAAAGCCTTGGCTAAGTCTAGGTAGGCAGTATACACAGATTTCTCCTTGTCCAGGGCCTTGGTGTCTGTCTCGAAGAAGTCCACCTGGTTTGACAAGCATGATCTCCCTTTGACAAATCCAAACTAAATAAGGTCAAGGGTTTGGAGATGACCTATATCTTTGTTAATAAGGTCCATGATGATTTGCTCCAAGGCCTTGCAGATAAGGCTAGTCAGGGTAATTGGTGTATAGTTGCCAGGGTCAGTGGAAGCACCACCTTTGTGTAGGGGAATAATGGTGGCCATTTTCCATTCAGCTGGGACAAACCCAGTGCTTAGACTATGATTGAAAAGAGTATCCAATGGTGTTGCAGCCTGGGATGTTATCAGGTCCCATAGATGCTGTGTTTTTGGCCTTTGAGAGGGTGTTTATGACCTGCTCTTTAGAAATACAAGGTAGGAGACAAGTGGCAGGGATGTCATGGAGTACGTGGGGTGGGGACAGGGGAGTGAAGTCTTCACAGAACCTGTTGGCCAACAGGTTAGCTATGTCCACAGGCTCAATTTATGTTGTATCATTAACTACGTGTTTGGCACAAATCCGTGCCTTTCCTTTTAGGTTACGTATGTAACTAAAGAATGCCTTATGGTTGTCCTTAGTTGAGCAAGCTAATTTGGATTCATAGTTTGCTTTGGAGGACTACCCAGGAATTTTATTTGCTTGTTTAAGCTGAGTAGGGGGTGTTTCCATTTTAGGGCTCGCTCCCTCTTACACTTAGACAACAATTTCTTCTTCTTATTGTAAAGCCTGTTAATGGCAGTTGTCCATTAGGCAGGTTTTATCTTCCTTGAGGAGCTTATTTTGGTCCTATCAGGTACAGCTGAGTCAATGCAGTTATACAGGTGTTTGTATAAAGCATCGGTGTAGAATTCGGCATAGTTGCCAGTTCCATCTGAGAGAGGAGGTGCAGTGAAGCTATTTATACCATCCCATAAGAGGTTATAATCTTATTTGGAGAGGTTTTTTTAGTTTGGTTGTTGCTGGGGGGAGTCAGGTGTGATAGCTACATTAAGTGAGACTGATCTGTGGTCAGATATCACCAGGGAAGACCTCACAGTGAGGATGCTTCAGTGGTCCCCCTTATTGGTAAGCACCAGATCCAGGATGTTGGCACCCCTTCTGCGGGTGTCAAGCAGCTGACCCAGGACATTGGAGTTAATGAAGTGAAGGAACCTTTGGGGAAATGAGTTTGAGTATGAGTAATTTACCCAGTCAATGGATGGGTAGTTAAAGTAGCCAAAAACCATGGTGTTTGGATGTATCTTGACAGACTCAAGTAGATACAAATAGACAGAGTGGGTGTCCTGATTCATGGAGAAGGGTTTTGTTGCTTTCAATGACTTGAATAGGTGTCCTACCAACAGTTAATTGCACCTGAAGTATCTCCAGGGAATCATACTGTTTAACCAATCTGGAGGTGTATTTATCTTAAGTGAATATTGAGACACCACCTCCTTTAGTTTTCACACCTTCAATTTGTGGTCTGAATGTGTGAAAGGAGGTGTAACCCAATACAGCTGGAGTGCTCTCCACAGCCTTGAACCAGATCTCAGTGACAGCACAAACGTTTGTGTCTTCCATGGTCAGGACTGCTTCCAGTGAGTGCAGTTTCATGTTAAGACTCCTAGCATTTAGTAGCATAACCTTGAGGTTGGTTTTAGATGGAGTTTTTACATTGGGAATTTTGTCACTGCCTAAAAAAGTCACTATGCAGGTGGCAAGAGCCTTAGCCAGTAGCCTAAATCCCAGGGGTGACAGATGAAGACCATCTCTGGTAAAGCATTGAGATCTGCTGGTCATATCATCCTAGGCTGACAGATACTGAATTCCCTTAGAATGACATCAGAAACTAAACCAATTATTGAAGTCAATCATTTTCTGTTTGTATTGAGGTATCATTCTAGGTGAAGGTAAAATGCTGCTTAAGGCTAGAGACATACCTGCCTGAGACACATAGTCTGAGAGCACAGTCAGGTCTCTCTTCATATAATCCAGAGAGGTATGTCTCAAGTTGTTCACACCATCATGGACTATTACAGAGTCATAACAGTACCTGTTGTTGAGAGACTTGAGTGCATTTGTGGTATAGTGGATCCTGGCACCTGACAGACAGCTGACATTGACCTTTTCCTTATCCAGCCTGGTGACAGGGACATCTGTGTGTCTCATGATGGAATCACCTATGATTAATATGTTTATTTTTGTGTTTTGCCTTAAGCGCTTAGGTTCATAGGTTCATAGGTTCATAGGTTCATAGGTTTATACTAGGCTATCTGCCCAAGGGCATTTATAAGCCTAGCCCAGAGTTTTGTGGCTTTCGCCACCCCTTTAGTTTGAAGGATACTATGCCCATTATTTTGCTGTGCCTCTGTCAAGCAGTGACACTGAGGTAATCCCTGGGGTATATCTGCGATCTCCCATCCATTGGTCAAGATTTCTCTTGAACAAGGCCAGCGAGGTGCTCTGCCTCATGTGTACCGGGATTTTGTTCCACAGCATGGGGAGTCTCTGGGTGATGAATCTGACCCTCCAACACGTCCTATTAATAACCGTGTCAAGGTTTAAGTCTCCCGCCCTTGTAGTTCTGAGGGATCTAGATTTTTTGAGGTGAAGCATGTTCATCAATTCTGGGTTGGACATGGCCTTGTATGTCAGGCACAGGTCACCTCTGAGCAGACGGTAAGCGACTGAATAGAGCTGGAGTTCCTTCAGTCGGGCAGCATAAGACATATTTTTGAGACCCTTTATCCTTTTGGTGAGGAACTTTTGGGGCCTTTCCAGTTGCTGCAGGTGTAGGGTCAGATACATTCTGAATGGGGCATTGTACTCAATCATTGGTCTGATGAGTGATGAGTACAGGGGGATGATGACCTCCCTTGATCTAGACGTGAATCCCTTCATGATCAGGTGGGCAATGTAGAAGGTCTTCCTAACTACTTTGGCGACGTGAGTGTCAAACGAAAGGTTACTGTCAACCTGGGTCCCCAGATCCCTGATAACCTCTTCTGTGCTCAGTGGATTGCCACCTATATGGTAGCTAGGGGTAACCTTGTTTTTCCCGAAGGGTATGACTATGCATTTTTTGGCGTTTAACTTTAGTCCATGGCTCTGGCACCAGTTATCCATTTCTATGAGACCCTTCTGAAGGATATCTGTGTCAGATGTGTTCTCGACTATGGCACCCAGTTTGCAGTCATCTGCAAATTTTGTCAGCCATAACCCTCCTGTGTTTGCTTGTACTTCTGAAAAGTAGATGCCGAACAAGAGTGGGCCCAGGACTGAGCCCTGTGGGACACCACTTGTGACAGGCTTTGAGTCTGACATGGCGCCAGCAACTCTCACCCTGTGGGTTCTGTCACTTAGCCAGTTTGCTACCCATCTTGTGACGTATGGGTCAACATTTAAGCTGATGAGTTTTTCAATGATACCTGAGTGGGGTATTGTGTCGAAAGCCTTTGCCAGGTCGAGGTAGGCTGTGTGGACTGCCTTTCCCTCATCAATGGCCTTGGTGACTGTTTCGAAAAAGTCAACCAAGTTTAAAAGGCATGATCTGCCTTTGACAAAGCCAAACTGGGTTGGATCCAAAGTCTGCAAGTCCCCTATGTCTTTATTTATGAGTTCATTTACGATCCTCTCCATAGCTTTGCAGATCAGGCTTGTCAAGCTGATGGGACGGTAATTTCCAGGTTCGGTGGAGGCACCGCCTTTGTGAAGTGGGACCACAGTTGCCGTACGCCACTCCTTGGGTACATATCCTGAGGTGAGGCTAAGATTAAACAGCTGTCCTAACTGCGGGTTTAATTGTTCATTGAGTTCGTGGAGCACACAACCGGGGACACCATCTGGTCCCATGGATGCTGTGTTTTTCGCCTTGGAGAGAGCAGTTCTCACCTGAGCATTAGAGATATTTGGGGGGCTACAATTCTCTGGTATAGATATCTCACCTTTTGGGGGGGGGCTTTGCACTGAACCTGTCAGCCAGTATGTTGGCAATGTCTGTAGGTTCAGTGATTTTTACATCATTTTGAACTAATTCTGAGCATATCTGGGAGTTTCCTCCCAGGTTTCTGACATAGCTAAAGAAGGCCTTATGATTGTCCTTTGAGTCCTTAGCGATTTTCCTCTCAAAATTTGCCTTGGATGATTTTATGAGAGATCGTAGTTTTTTTACTTATAATGATCAAAGGTGTCTTACCTTTTAGGGATTTTGCTCTATCTTGGAGTAGCTTCCTCCTTTTGTTGTAGAGCTTGTTTATGGCTGGGGTCCACCAGACTGGACGCTTGCCTTTGGTACAAAGAGTCTTTGTTTTGTTTGGGATTGCCTGATCCATGCAGTCCTGTAGGTGCTGGTAGAAGGCATTTGTAAGTGATTCAGCAGCTTGAGTAATGGTTTCCGCAGGCTCGGGGGCCTTAAAAGAGACCACACTAGTCTTCAGAAGTGTGAAGTCGGCTTTTGAGAAGTTCTTCACTGTGGTCTTTTTTATCTCAGGCGGGATGTGGACTTCCAGTGAAATTAGTTTATGATCTGATCTCACCAGTGAGGGGTATACTTCCAGTGTTGAACATTGTGACCCCATGTTCGTGATGATGAGATCAAGTATGTTTTCACCTCTTGTGGGGATGGTGACTAGTTGTTCCATGTCATTTGAGTTTATGAACTCTAGGAACCTTTGGGCTAGAGTAGTGCTCCCAGTCTATATTCGGGTAGTTGAAGTCACCTAGTATGATGGTATTTGGAGATACATTTATCCCCTCCAGTGTTTTCAGGAAAGCTATGTGAGGTTCCTGAGTTTGAGAGGGTGGCCTGTAACATTCTACAAATTGCAGAGCAGTCTTGCCTATGGTTAATTGCACCTGGATGGTCTCCGATGCATCGTGCGTTGCCACCAACCTTGAGGTGTGGGTGTCCTTGATGAATATGGATACCCCCCCTCCTTTCTTGGTGGTGTCTGGATTTTCGGGCCGGAACGCATGATATGAGGTAAAACCTGATAGTGCTGGGGTGCTCTCAGGAGCCTTGAACCAGGTTTCAGTCACAGCACAGACATCGATGTTCTCCATACTGAGAAGGGCCTTGAGTGCGTGCATCTTGAGGTTGAGACTTCTGACATTGAGCAGCATTACCCTTAGTTTTTTTTCATTTTTGTGTTCTAGGGTGGTAGGTTTAGAATTTGAGCCTTGCCTAAAAAAGGCACTATGGGGGTGACAAGAGCCTTTGCCAATATCCGGAAGCCCAGGGGTGACAGGTGCAAGCCGTCCCTTGCGAAGCAGCGTGGCTTGTCCAGCATGTCATCCCAGGCAGACAGACATTGGATCCCCTTTGAATGACACCAGAGTTTAAGCCAATTATTAAAGCTGATCATCTTATCTCTGTATTGTGGCATCATTCTTGGTGAAGGTAGGATACTGCTCAAGGTCAGGGTCATACCTGCCTGGGCTACATAATCAGAGAGCTCCTCTATGTCTCTTCTCATGTAGTCCAGGGAGGTACATCTCAGGTCGTTCACACCAGCATGGACAATGACTGAGTCATACTTGTACCTGCTGTTGAGAGACCTGAGTGCTTGCGTTATGTGGCGGATTCTAGCGCCCGACAAGCAGCTTACTGTGACCTTCTCCTTACTTAATCTGGTGAGCGGGACATCAGTGTGTCTGACTATGGAGTCACCAATGACGAGTGTGTCTGGCATTGTGTTTGGCCTTAAGGGCTGTGACTGTTTGGCACACTGACTATGTGGTCTATGTGTTGTGTCTTGAGGTGGCAGTTGTTTGGGTGTCTGCTTTGGTGGCCTCTGCTGTTTTGGTAGATTTTTGATCAGAGCCTCCGAGTATGTCTTTGTGTATTTATGTGCATGATTTGAAGTTGTGATAGTACTATGTGAGACTGGGTTTGTAGTGTGTGTGGTTACCTTCTCCTTCTGTCTGGTCTTGCCAGTCCTATGTTGAGAGAGCTCAGCCTCCAGTTTGGCTATATAGTTGCATCTCTCGCATGTATTTGTGTTTTGTGGGAGAAGGAGAGGGTTGTCTGTGTACATGAGGCAGTTGTAACATTGCCTCAATATTCCCAGATTCACCAGCTGAGCAGGAGAGGACACTAGCAACCGATCCCTCGACATGCTAGAAGGAATAGACAAAAACTTTAAAAAGACTCCGGGGGGTGTGGGTGATCGAGAAAGGGGTTTTTAGGCTGGTGGGGTACTAAGTATAATAAAAGTGCTATATCAAGGTAAAAAGTACTTTAGGAGCAAGTGCTAGGCTTTACAGATAGAGAATAGTCTACTTAGGAATTAAGTAGAGCTGAACTTTTTAGATGTAGAATACGCTGGTTTGATCAGCAGTACAGTTCAAGGAAGGCTGTTTAAAGGGAAAATTTGAAGAGTGGACTTTAGGTAGCCCGAATAGTTTAACCTTGATGCAGGGGGCTGGAAAATGCAGGAAATGACCCAAAATGGCCAATGAATTACCAGTTACTGTTTCAAACCACTCCTCTGAGGACAAACAGGCAGCTCAGTACTCCCCACTCTCACTGGTGAGTAAAGAAACTTCCCTCTGGCCACACAAGAAAATGGAGGATCACAGGAACCAAATACAAAGCCCAGGGATCAGCAAAATCTGATCTCTGGAACAACTAGCTAGGAAAGTTAGGAAAGCAGAAGTATTTTTTTGTTTTTTTTTCTTTTTTTTTTACACGCACAGACAGAAAATACAGTAAATGCTTGGTTTTTCGACTAAATGCTATCAAAGGCTAGTACACTTGAGTGTATTAGCCTGTAGGTTAACGTATAAGCAAAACTTAAGCTAAGAAGTGCAGTCAACAAATTAAGCTCAGAAAAACAGAGAAAACAGGTAATATCACAGTAATATAAGCAAAAACAGTGGTCGAAATGCACAAAAGGTCGAAAAGAGCAATAAAAATGTTTAAAAAATGCTTGACAGATGAAAAACTGGTGCATGAACTATTATGTGTATTGTGTTCTGCAGAGGAAGTATTATGTGAGGTGTGTTTGTGTTGGCAGTTTCTGGAATGTTTCTGGTGAGGACTTCCACATATGTGAGATGTGGGTTTGGGTGGAGTAGGAGATGAGGTGTGCATGCTGACAACCCATTCATTGTCATCCTTACAGACTGGTGTGTGAGAGAGCATAGATTTAATGTTCTTAAAATAGCTTCATCTCTCACATTTTGAGTTTGTATGGACTAGGAGTAGTTTGTTGTTGGTGGACATGAGGCAGTTGCTACAGTGCCTCTCCACCAAGCTGGCTGGAGAAACTGTGGGAAATTGTCTGTCCATACTGTTAGGTAAATTTATATGGTCAGGAAAAGAGGTCACAATTAGGAATGGTTAGTGGGTGAGAGGTGTGTTGGTACCTCTGAGGTTAGGCTTAGTGTTCCACTAAAATTATAGAGTAGAGCTGTGAAAAACCTCTGGAATACCACAAGTAAAGTGCTAAGGGAAAATTTAACAAGCACAACGTTTGCGTCTATAACCACCGATGGTAACCACTGCTATGTGGCAGTGTACAAAGATGCGCTACATGCAAACAAGTGAAAATACGGGGCTTAAATAAAACAAAAATTCATCCTTTTAACTCAAACTATCTAATAAGAATGCTCCCTCTGAGCTGTAGTCCAATCACCCTCGATTATATGGGACCAGACAATACTCTCCACCAACAAGAGTGCAGAAGGGCCTTCACCAACAAAAATGGCTAGAATTTGATGCTCAGATGTTACAAAACAGACCTAGAAACAGCAAACCTGGAACTGGGCTACAATATAGCTGAAATAGTACAGTATACAGTAAAATGTGGCAAAAAAACAGTTTAGACAATTCAAATGGACAGTAGAATGCAAATACAAATTAAAATTGCAATATAAGAGCAAAAGCAGGTACTTATAGTTAGTTGGAAGCAATGGATGCCTCAGTTCTTTCAGTATCTCGGTGAAGAGCTGGTTTTAATGCTCACGTGATACCACAGTCTAGATTTAGCACGTCTAAATCTGGCCTCTACTATAAAATGCAGGAGTGTTCATATTCACAGAATTCAAAGTGTGTAAAATCATAGTCATGACAGAAAAAAACAGTTTAAATAAATCAGCAATTCCCAGCTT
This sequence comes from Protopterus annectens, assembly GCF_019279795.1. Lineage (NCBI taxonomy): Eukaryota > Metazoa > Chordata > Ceratodontiformes > Protopteridae > Protopterus > Protopterus annectens. The sequence continues at coordinate 929,297,527 of NC_056746.1, forward strand.
AGAAGGGTGTAGGCCACACTCTTCCACCACAAGGGTCTAGACCACAAACTTTCATAATGTAAAACCACTGTTTTTGGAGCCCAAGTGCTTACGTCAGAATGAAGACACTTCAGGATAACAGGCACAATAGGCCTTCAACCAGGAATTTACAGCTTAGAATGGTGTAGGCTTTCCTCTCCTGCCACATCTTTCTAATGTAAAGTAACTGGTTTGGAACCAAAGTGCTTAAACCAGAATAAAGACTCTTAGAATAACAGGCACAACAAGCCTTCAACAGCAGTTCCTAGATTAGAACGGTATAGACCACAGTCTCCTGCCATAAAAGTCTAGACCAAAGCCCTCCTAATACAAAATGACTGGTTTGGAGCCCAAGTGTTTAAACCAGAATGAAGACACTTTCAGAATAACAAACATAATGAGCCTTAAACCAGCATTTTCCAGCTAAGAAGGGTGTAGACTATCCTCTCCTGCTGCAAGGGTTTATACCACAAATCTTCCTAATGTATAATAACTGGTTTAGAACCCAAGTCCTTAAACCAGAAAAAAGACACTTAGAAAAACAAATAAGCCCTCACCCAGCAATTCCCAGCTCATAAGGGCAGAGGCTACCCTCACCTCCCACAGGAGTGTAGACCACAAACTTTCTTAATGTTAAATAACTGGCATAAAGCCCAAGTCCTTAAACCATAGCTAAGAGGCTTAGAATAACAATTATAATTTAATCAGGCTACTAACAAGCAGTAATAAATGCAGCTTAATAAATGCAATTGATCCCTTTTAAGAACAAGCAGCAAAATTAAAATAAAGAAATAAAGTAGGAAGAGACACAAATACAGTAAAACGAGATGAATAAAGTTCAGTTTTTTTCACCTATTACTTTAAAAATAATAAGTTTTAACATAATCTCTTATCCCCTTTCAGATCACAATGTACTTTCTCCTACATTAATGACATATTTTAAGAGAATTTCAAAAATGAATAGATTTCAGGCATATACTACTAAATGAAAGGTATTTAAAACATGGTCACTATTCAGAAACTCAATGCTTTATGCAAACAAATAATTCAATGGGAATTAGTAAAATAATGATATCAGCCACATTCAAAGCATACATATACAAAATGTCTACCGCATGGTGTAAAAAATAAGTGTATGGGACAAGGAGATTATAGACATACAATCTAAATCACATGAAGCCGAATCTAAGTTTAAAAAGATAATAAAACAGGAAAAGATGTAATATAATCCTTAATTAAAAATATTCTGAAATTCTAATGTATAAACAGCCCTAATTTTAGAAAGACTACAAATTACATCATATGCTACATCACCTAAACATATGCATAATTTGTCTAAAAGAATGAAAATGCAATATAAATCTGATCATATCTTAGAAATTCTTCTTCTTTTGGCTTTTCCTGGTTGAGGGTTGCCACAGCGGATCACCTGTCCGCACATGATTGGCAGTGGAGTTTTAGGGTGTCAAGTTGCCAGCCGATTGCCCAATTTCCACAGAAGGCACACACACACACACACACACACACACACACACACACACACACACACACACACACACACACACACACACACACACACACACACACACACACACACACACACACACACACACACACACACACACACAGACATGTACTCATACCTAAGGCCAATTTGGAGTGTCCAATGCACCTACAACATATCTTTGGGATGTGAGAGAAAACCAGAGCACTCAGAGGAAACCCACTTGACCACAGGGAGGACATGTAGACTCCATACAGAAAGCACCCCAGGTGAAGATCTACCAGAGAGCCTCTTGCTGTGAGGTGGCAATGCTAATCATTGTACCACCGCAGCTGCCACGATCATATCTTAAAAATAAAACATTGAAAAGCAATAAAACTTGCACAGGGATAGGATAAATTTTAGATGCATTCTGACAGTACTACTTACCTTTAAATCAAGAAATAAATAACAATAATACCAATAATCCTAACATAGAAACAACTATTGATGCCATTTCATTAAAACAAGATATCTTAAGAGTTGAAAAACAAATTACTTAAACAAATCTCAATAAAAATTCCGATAAAATACAAACACATAAACCAAATTAGGGATAGGGATTGATGGAATAATAGCAACATTCTACAGAACTTGTCCTCAAGAATTCATATACTTCTTTCGGAAGTTATCTTATATATTCAATTAAAAGAGGAAATCCCACCTTCCAGGAAATATTCATTAATTATTCCAATTTTCAAGGAAGATAAGGATTTAAAATTATGTTTTTCTTATAGACCAATTTCTCTTCTAAATGTTTACTACAAACTTTGTATGCCCGTCCTAGCTGATGGGATAAAAGAATCCTTACTAAATATAATTAATACAGATCAAACTGGCTTCATATATAAAGGACAAATACAGGATAATATGATAACATAAGTGGCAAAAAACATGATCTCTTAATTAATCTAAATAATGAAAAACATTTGAGTCTTTAAATTAAAAATATTTATTCAATGTCTTGACAACCCTTGAATTCCCTTCTTAAGTCATTTCCCTTATTTCTAAATTTATTGAAAATAACAATGCTTATGTGAAGCTGGGCCCATTTTCTTCAGAGACAAATATCTTAGAAGAACAAAATGAAGATGTTAATTATCACCATTTCTTTCTTTGTTTCTTTCTTTCTTTCTTTCTTTCTTTCTTTCTTTCTTTCTTTCTTTCTTTCGTTCTTTTTGTTTGCCTTAGCAATAGAAAAATTGGCAACCAAAACACATTCTAACTCAAAAATAAAAAGGTATAGAGTTGGACAATAATTATAATTCTAAAATTATGCTATATGCTGATGATACATTGTTAACTGTACAGAACTCAAAAGAGACACTAAAATAAATGTTCTCAGTCATAAAGAAATATGAAAAAATTTCAAATTTCCACTGTAATATTTCAAAATCTGAATAAATATTTATAGAAACTAGAGAGTCTAATTATGAGAGAGTCTTAGAGAGTCTTATGCACAATTACAAATAAAATATATAACTAGAATAAACTAATTACCGTGTTTTGACGCTAGACTACACTTAATTAAAATGACTCTATTTATGGACATTCTTTATATAATACAAGTCCTAGCTCTTCCTTCTAATAGAGTGCATATGAAAAAATGAAACAAATTATTTTTAAACTTTTTATGTTTCAAAAAAAAAAAAAAAAAGAATAGCTTTAAATCATCATATGAGACCTTGGAAATTAGGAGGAATTAATTTTCCAAATATAGAATTGTATTCTAAGGCAGCAATCTTAAGAGTTGTAACCAAATGGTTAGATACAAACTACAAAGCCAACTGGAAATCCCTTCATATTTCACTATTTAATCCAAAGAAAATGAAAATTAGGATGTCATCTTTTGAGAAATCAGATAATCGTATATGGTTATCTCTGTGTAGTTATATTCATTTGAATATCCACTCTCCTACACATTCCAATTGTATAAATCTTGTCTTAAAAAATTTTAAATCTACAGTTTTTGGAAATATAGGGAGGTATTCACAGTCACTTGCAGAAATGCAATAGGGGTATTTCTGCTGCTTATGAATGAACATAGCAAAGGCACGATTCAAAGAGGCCATTTATGCTAATGCACAAGGCCTACCAAATAATGATATGCAAATGAGAAGTGTTGTAAAGTGTGACATGCTAATGAGATGGTTTTGCAATTCATTGTCCGACATCCCTGCAGTACATACATCAATTGTTAAATGCTATACTTCCCCTTTGATACTGGAGTTGCAGTCTGCGAACTGGTTTGTCCAAGTATGCACAAGTTCTTCCCTGACACACAAATGAATTATTTTCCCCAGCAACCCTTTCGTTAGCTTGTATTAAGTACGCACAGTCACTAAAATGACATAAATTATTTTGCCCAGCAATCATTTCAGCAGTCTGATCATGTATTCACAAGCACTTCCCTCAAACACAACTGAATTATTTCTTCCAGCAACGCTTTCAGTAATATTTCCTAGTATGCACCAAAATAAAACATTCAACCTGTCAGCCTCTTCAGCACCAAAATGAAGCATTCACCCAAACGACCCCATTCAGTAACATGACCCAATATGCACAAGCACGAAAATGAAGCATTCACCCAAGCAACTCCTTCAGTAATATATCCAGGTATGCACAAGCACTAAAATAAAACATTTCACTCAAGCAATCCTTTCAGTAACATGCCCTGGTATGTGCAAGCACCACAATAAGGCATTCATCCATGTGACTCCTTCAGTAACATGCCCCAGTATGCACAAGCACTAAAATAAAACAGTTCACATAAGTGACCATTTCAGTAATATTTCCAGCTGTGCACAATCAGTGAAATGAAACATTTTACCCAAGTGACCTCTCTGGTAAAAGTGTCCAGGTATGCAGAAACACCAACTCAGTCCACTTGCATGTCTGTATTCTGACCAAAATATATTGCCTTCTGGCATAACTTTAGGGTGATTTATATAATTTATATGCAGATGAGTTCATTATAGAGTCTTGTCTATGAATCAGACTCATGCTCTTATGTGTAAACCCTCTTAACAGAGTAGTAGCTCCCCCCCTATTGCTTATGCATTAATCATGTTATGTCTTGCCAATGGGGAGGTGTGTGTGTTCACAAAAAGTCCTTCGCATTTCTGTAGTTATCCTGACAGCCCATGCTTTGCATAACCTTGTAGCATAGCTCTTTGCAGATCACTACTGCGAATATGTGAAACCCCAGACTATGATTTCTGCCCATAGACTGAAAACTCTGATTTGATACACTAATCCCATTTATCATAACCAAAAAAATTTTTTTGAAAAAGTAATTCTTCCAAACTTGAAGAATGGAACAATAATATGTTTTTATGTTGGTATAACTGCCTTAAGGGTTTAGAATTAAAATCAATACAAGCAATGATATCAGATTATAATTTAGAGCATCAAGACTGGGTTCATATATAAAGTGTAAGATAATTTACAAGTATCAAACTTAATTTAATTTATGTATTTGACATTTGTGGACTGGGTTAGTTCAAGTGAGCAACAGCCCTTTTTCAGTGGAGGCCTGGGGAGAAAAAGCCACATTTAGTGCAACCAAGAAATGTATGCACTAATCTTTTAAGTAGTACAGTATTAAAGGTGAGGACATAAGTAGCATAAACAAAATCCTAGCATGGAAAACATTTAAGCATCGGAAGTTGCTTACAATCATATACTATGGCAATTTGAGTGGTATAGTAGCAGACACAAGAATCTGACAATAAGTAGGTAATCAGGGCATAGTCATTTGTACATCAGTATTTTTGTACAAGCATATATCATGGGAATTTGAGTAGTACAGTATCAAAATATTTGCACCTAATAGTATTAGTATTGGTGGATGGAGCTCCAGAAAGAGAAAGTGTCAGATGGAGCTGTGAGGGGAGGAATACGTGGCTAGTTGAATAATTCTTTCCATTATCGCAATGAAAATTCAAAGAAAATTCATACTATACGTACACAACATATTATGTGATAAAACTGAGTCAAAGAATATAATTTCTGTGTTATATAAATTATTAACTACATATAACATTAATATTAATTACTTATCTTGGAATCGTGTAATTCATGGAATAAACAGAACTTTATCTGAAAAAAAATGATATATTAAAATCTGTCAGACACACTTATGGGATCAATATTTGGCATATATACATGTGGAAATTCTTACTCAGATCATTTTTAACGCCATATAGAGTGACAAAATTTAGAAGGCAAAGTACTGCAGTTTGTTGGAGATGCAAATAACACTAAGGCAGATTGGACACACATACTTTATGATTATTCATCTTTAGAAACATATTGGAAAGAAACTGAACTTTTTCTAAAAGCGTTATGGAATGACAACTTTTCCTTCGACAAGAAACTGCTACTTCTCAACATTCCTCAGGATTCACATATAACCAGAGAGAATTGCTATACGTTGTGGACTATTATGGCTGTAGCAATGAAAACCATAACAAGAAGATGGAAAAAGGAGGTTTCAGTGTTATTTGATGAATTTTTGTCTTCACTTAAAGACCTTGTGCTACCAGCAAAAAAGAAAAGCATAATATTTCCAAATCCCTTTATAAAGGATCAATTGACGAAAGTCTCCTCTGTTATTGATACCAATTTACAAAATTATATATTTTCTAATTAATTAATTTGGGTTTAAGGATGTTATCTAAGTGGAACTGTATAATATAACATTTTGACATACTTAATTTCAATTTAATTAATCGATTTCATAAATAGATATTTATAGCCTTTTAGTTTTGTATTTCTTTTTTCAGGCATACAGTGTAAATACTGTACATAATTATATTTTGTTCATTGAAGTTAATCTTATTTTGGAGGAAATCAGTTAAAAATGCTTGTTAGAGGAAAATATAAAATATGTGTTTTGTAAATAACCTGCATTTAAAAAATTAAAGTTTTGAGCAAAAAAAAAAAAGATTTAACAGAAAGGAGCATCTCATCTGTTTCCTATGGCACAAACTAAGCAATCAGTGGACAGGTATTCTGCATTGAAAGGAAATACTTAGCTGTCAAGTTAGCAATTGGTTCCCTAAGCTATTACTTGTTAGGAAGAGGATTCATTCAAGTAATAGGTTCATAGGTTCATAGGTAGGTACTAGGCTATTGGCCCTAGGGCCTATACAAGCCTAGCCAAAAATGTACCCTGGCTTTCGCCACCCAAGAAAATTATTTTCCTGTGCCCCTGTCAAGCAGAACCACAGAAGTAATCCCCAGGGTGAATTTCCTATTACCCATCCAATCATCAAGATTTTTCTTGAAGAGCGCTAATGAGGAGCTCTGTTTGACATAGATAGGTAGTCTGTTCCAGAGTTTGGTAAGTCTCTGGGACAGGAATCTATCCCTCCAGCATGTTCTGTTTATTGTGGTGACAAGGTTTAGCTCCCTAGAGCATGTAGCTCGGAGGGATTGGGATTTCTTTAAGTGGAGCATGTCCAACAGCTCTGGGTTTGACATAGCTTTGTATGTTAGGTAGAGATCGCCTCTTAGTAGGCGATATGCGACGGAGTAAAGCTGGAGTTTTTTGAGACGGCCTGCGTAAGGCATCTGTTTGAGGCCAGTAATCCTCTTTGTGAGGTATTTTTGCGGCCTTTCCAGTTGTTGTAGATGTCTTGTGAGGTACATACCAAAAGGGGCATTGTACTCTGTAATGGGTCTAATGAGTGATGAGTAGAGGGGAAAAATTACCTCTTTTTTTCTGGATGAGAAACCTTTTGTGATGAGGTGTGCCATGTAGACGGATTTCCTGACCACTTTGGCGATGTGATTATCAAAGGAGAGACTAGGGTCCACCTGTGTTCCAAGGTCTCTTATCACACTTTTGGTGTTAAGTAGACTACCACCTATGTGGTAGTTTATGGGTACAGAATTTTTACCAAAGGGGATGACAATGCACTTTTTGGCATTGAGCTTGAGACCATGTCTTTGACACCAGGCATCTGTCTCAGTGAGGCCCTTTTGTAGGATGTCCACATCGTTAGGAGTTTCAATTATGGCTCCTAGTTTGCAGTCATCTGTGAATTTAGTTAGCCAAAGACCTTCTGTGTTAGCCTGTACTTCAGAGAAGTAGATGCCAAACAGGAGAGGACCCAGGACTGAACCCTGTGGTACTCCACTTGTCACTGGTCTGAAGTCTGATTTGGAGTCTGCTACTTTCACAGTGTGGGTTCTTTCAGTAAGCCAGTTGGCAATCCATCTTGTGACATAGGGATTTATACCTAGTTTAGTGAGTTTATCTATAATTCCAGAGTGGGGGATGGTGTTGAACGCCTTGGCGAGATCTAGATAGGCTGTGTGAACCACCCTGCCCTCATCTATGGCTTTGGTGACTACTTCAAAGAAGTCTATCAGGTTTAGGAGACATGATCTGCCTTTTACAAACCCAAACTGTGGGGTCCAGGGTTTGGAGGTCTCCAATGTCTTTGTTTATGAGTTCCATGATGATACGTTCCATGGCCTTGCAGACGAGGCTCGTCAGGCTAATGGGGCGGTAGTTCCTGGGGTCTGTTGTGGCCCCCCCCCTTTGTGGTGTGGGATAACTGTCGCGGCGTGCCATTCAATAGGCACAAAGCCTGAGGTGAGGCTATGATTGAACATGGTACTTAGGTGGGGTGCCAGTTCATTCTGTAGTTCATGTAGAAGGCAGCCTGGGATGTTGTCAGGTCCCATGGATGCTGTATTCTTGGCTTTGGAGAGTGAAGTTTTTACCTGTGCAGCTGTGATTACAGGAACTTTGCATTCTTCCGGTATAAAGATGGGCCCTTTAGGGGGTGAGAGGGGGGTAAAGTTAGCACTGAACCTATCTGCCAGGATGTAGGCAATATCAGTTGGTTCTGCATATTTCGTGTCATTGTGCTGTAACTCAGAGCAGATCTGAGTGTTGCCATTGAGATTTTTGACATAGCTATAGCATGCTTTGTGGTTGTCTTTAGAATCAGTGGCAATTTTGTTTTCATAACTAGCTTTGGAGGATTTTATGAGGGATCTCAGCTTCTTACTGAGGCTGACCAGGGAGTTCCTCCAATCATGGGATTTTACTCTTTTTTGCAACAGTTTCTTTCTTCTGTTGTAGAGTTTGTTTATGGCAGAAGACCACCAGATTTGCTTCCTTTTCTGGAGGATAGCATCTTGGTTCTGTTAGGGATAGCATGATCCATGCACTCGTGTAAGTGCTTATAAAGTGTATTTGTGTAGGATTCAGCAGTCATACCTCTATTGTACATCTGCATGGGTGTCATGAAGTTTGCCACTTCTGTCTTAAGAAGCGTGAAGCTGGCTTTGGAGAAATTTTTTACGTTGTTTTCCTAATGGGGGTGGGAGCGGGATGTGGCTGTCTAGGGTGATTAGCTTGTGGTCGGATCTGACCAACAAGGAGCTGACCTCTGGTGTGGAACACCGGTCACCCATGTTGGTGATCACCAGGTCTAGGACATTGCTGACTCTGGTGGGGGTCATTAAGTTGATCCAAAGCATTGGAATTGATGATTTCCAGAAAACGTTGAGCAAAAGAGTTGGTACATGAGTAGTTTTCCCAGTTAATGGTAGGGTAGTTGAAATCACCCATTATTAGAGTGTTGGGTTGTACCTTAATATTTTCCAGTGTATCAAGAAAAGAGGAGTGGGAATCCTGGGGCATGGTGGGGGTCTGTAGCAAGCTACAATCTGGATTGCGGTTTTGCCCAGAGTTAGTTGAACTTGGATAATCTCAGATGCATTATGCTGAGCAACTAGATTGGAGGTGTGGATATCCTTAATGAATATGGGCACGCCTCCACCTTTAGTGTTTCGGTCCGGGTTTGGTGGCCGAAAGGCGTGGTATGAATTATAGCCTGGTAACGCAGGGGTGCTCTCTGGAGCTTTGAACCAGGTCTCTGTCACTGCACAGATGTCAATGTTCTCCATTTTAAGGAGTGCCTCGAGTGAGTGCATTTTGAGGTTTAGACTTCTAGCACTGAGTAGCATTACCCTCAGATTATGCTTGCTTGTACCTATTATGGTGGTGAATTTGTCATTTGAACCTTGCCTAAAAAAGGCAGTATAGTTGATCATGTCATCCCAGGCAGACAGATATTGGAGGGAGGGAGAGAGAGAGAGAGAGAGAGAGAGAGAGAGAGAGAGAGAGAGAGAACAGTGAGATCATATTCTGAGTCTAGTGTTCACTCTACTTAATAGAGAGAGTAGATTTGAGATGGCCCCCCCCCAAAAAAATTGCACCTTATTCATTTACTTTTACTTTATTTCTCTTTCCTCCTACTTTATTTTGCTTTTCTTAAAAGTACTAAATTTTATTTATTCTGCTGCATTTATTACTGCTTGTTAGTAACCTGATTAAATTGTAACTGTTATTCTAAGTCTTTTGGTTTAAGCACTTGTTCTTCATACAGGCTGTTTTACATTAAGAAGGTTTGTGGTCTGTACTGTTGTGGCAAGACAGGTAGCTTACATCCTTCTAAGCTGGGAATTACTGATTGAAGGCCCAGTGTCTGCTATTCTAAAAGTGTATTAGTTCTTGCTTAAGCACTTGGGCTTCAGGCCAGTTATTCTACATTAAGAAGGTTTGTGGTCTGCACTCTTGTGGGAGGAGAGGCTGGATTCTGCCCTTCTGAGCTGGGAATATATGGTCACAGGCTTATTGTGCCTGCTTATTTGAACTGTTTCTTTCTGAAATTGGTGTGGCTTGTTGCTGTAGCATAGACCAGACTCAGGCCTGCTGAATCTAGCTTTGTTTGTATAACTTGAGCACTGATCCAGGCCATCTTTTTTGGAGAAGGTTCCCCTGCACCCTAGTAAGCAGGGGTGCGCAGTAAGAACTTGTCTGATTGAAGACTGCTGGAACAGGGCTCAGTTTTGAGCTTTTTATCTGGTTAATTGGGTAACTTGTTTAAATCAGTTTGTTCGTTTTCTATTGTTTTATATATATATATATATATATATATATATATATATATATATATATATATATATATACAAAATTGTACTTTATTCATCTGCTTTTACTGTATTTGTGTTTCTTCCTACATTATTACTAGGGGCATTGACTACAACTCTGATCTGCGATATATAGCAATAAGTATCCTTTTCTGTGCATTTAAAGTGTTTTTTGAGTGTATCTGCTTTATTTTCTAAAAAAAACAAACAAACAAAAAAAAAACAAAAAAAAAACAAAAACAAACAAAAGATATATATATATATATATATATATATACACACACACACACACACACACACACACACACACACACACACATATATATATATATATATATATATATATATATATATATATATATATATATATATATATATATACTTGTTTCCCTACTATAGTCCAGTTTTCAGGTTAGTGCTGAATTCAGGGCTGTGTTACAAATCTCTGTGTTTACCCATACCTTACTTGAATAGAAGGAAGTTCTCTGTTCATCTGTGAGAGATGGGAGCTTTGAGCAGCCTGTCTGTCCCTGGAGGAATGGTTTCAGCCCAAAAATTAGTAGTTTATTGGCCATTTTGGGCTAATTTCTATCTCTTTCATTTCCCTGCTATTAATAACGTATTTGCCCAGTTTTGCACACTGGGCAGTGCCGGTTAGCTAGGATAAAACTATTCCCAGCTCCACAAAGTCTCTTCTTTAATTTTTCCCTTGGAACTAGACAGACTTTCAACTTAAGCACTCAAGCCACTCATTTCTCAGCCTGGCACTTACTCAAAACTTATAGCAATCACTTATAAACCCTAGCACTATACCCTCCTGTACTGTACAGAAGGACAAGGCTCTCTATTCGACCTTACCAGCCATCCAGTAAAACGGTTCACTGTACCTATCCAGGCATGTCCAAAGTGCAGTTGCAGGTGTACTCTCCAGTCCAACTGGTGAATCTCGGCATTTTGTGGCAATGTTACAACTGCCTCATGTACATAGACAACCCCCTCCTCCTACCACCAAACATTAATACATGCAAAAGATGCAATTATACAGCCAAACTGGAGGCTAAGCTCTCTCAACCCAAGACTGGATCAGACAGTTAAGAGGAGAAGGGAAATATTTGCATCACACCACCAGTCTCACATAAACCCATTAAAGTAGCACTGGAAAAAAACACACATAAATACATGAAAACATACTCAGAGGCTCTAAATAAAAATCTGCAAAACCAACAGAGACCTCCAAAGCAAACATCCAAGCAACCTCCACCCCCCCAACACAAACAATGAAACACATACTTCACTAAACCAGTGTGCCATGCAATCACAGCCCTTAAGGGAAAATAACATACCCAACATACTAGTAATAGGTGACTCTATAGTCAGGCACACTGACATCCCACTCACTAGGCTGAATAAGGAGAAGTTTACTGTTAGCTGCCTGTCGGGCGCCAGGATCTGCCACATAACACAAGCACTCAGGTCACTACAGAACAAGTAGAAATATGACTCTGTCATTGTCCATGTTGGTGTGAATGACCTGAGCCGTACCTCTCTGGACTACATGAAAAGAGACATGGAAGAGCTCTCTGATCACGTAGCCCAGGCCGGTATGACCCTGACCCTGAGTAGTATCCTGCCCTCACCAAGAATGATACCACGGTATAAAGAAGAAATTCTCAGTTTCAACAATTGGCTAAGTTTCTGGTGTCATTCAAAAGGGATCCAGTGACTGTCTGCCGGGGATGACATGCTCGACAAGCCACACTGCTTCGCTAGAGATGGCTTGTACCTGTCACCCTTAGGCTTTCAAATACTGGTCAAGGCTCTTGCCACCCCCATAGTGCCTTTTTTAGGCAAGGCTCAAAAGATAAACCCACCACCGTAAATAGCACAAGTAACAAAAAACTGAGGGTAATGCTACTCAATGCCAGAAGTCTGAACCTCAAAATGTATGCACTCGAGGCACTCTTCAGTATGGAGAAAACTGATATATGTGCAGTAACAGAAACCTGGTTTAAGGCTCCAGAGAGCACCCCAGCACTACCAGGCTACAACTCATACCGTACATTTCGGCCACAGAACCCAAACCACAATACAAAAGGCGGGGATGTATCCATATTCATCAAGGATACCCACACCTCCAGGTTAGTGGCACAGCATGATGTTTCAGAGATCATCCAATTAACAATGGGCAAAACTGCAATTCAAATTGTAGCTTGCTACAGATCACCCACCATGTCCCAGGACCCCCATTCCACATTTCTGGAAACATTGGGAAACATAAAGGTCCTACCAAACACCCTAATATTGGGTGATTTCAATTACCCAAACATTAACTGGGAGAACTACTCAAGTACTAACTCCCTTGCCCAACATGTCCTAGAATTTATAAACTCAAATGCCCTGGTTCAACTGGTCAACACTCCCACCAGAGGTGACAACATATTGGACCTGGTCATCACCAACATGGGCGACCGGTGTTCCACACCGGAGGTCAACCCCTCACTGGTTAGATCTGACCATAAACAAATCACTTTGGATATCTACATTCTGCCCCCACCCCCGGACAAGAAAACCACCGTGAAAAACTTTTCAAAAGCAAACTTCACGTTACTTAAGACTGAGGTGGAAAGTTTCAAAGCCCCCATGCTGAAGGATAACGCTGTCCAAGCTGCAAAATCCTTTACTAATGCATTCTACGGGCACCTACAAGAATGCATGGATCATGCCATCCCAAGCAAAACCAAGGCTCACTCCTCCAAGAAAAGGAAACCAGTCTGGTGGACTCCTGCCATAAACACGCTATACAACAGAAGGAGGAAACTAGTACAGAAAAGAGAAAAATCCCAAGAAGGGAAGACATCCCTGATCAGTATCAGCAAGAAACTACGATCCCGCATAAAATCATCCAAGGCGAGCTTTGAAAGAAAAATTGCCAAAGACTCCAAAGATAACCACAAGGCATTCTTTAGCTATGTCAAGAATCTAAGTGGCAATGCTCAGATCTGCTCAGAGTTAGTGTAGAATGGCATAAAATACACTGAACCGACCAATATCGCCAACATCCTGGCAGACAGGTTCAGCACAAACTTCACCCCCTTCTCACCCCCAAGAGGGCCCATAACCATATCAGAAGAATGTAGAGTTCTTGAAATCACAGACACTCAGGTTAAAACAGCCCTCTCCAAAGCCAAAAACACAGCATCAATGGAACCGGACGGTGTCCCAGGCTGTGTCCTACATGAGTTCAAAGATGAACTTACCCCTCACCTAAACACACTCTTCAACTCAGCCTCTCCACAGGCTACGTACCCATAGAGTGGCATACAACAGCAGTTATTCCACTCCACAAAGGTGGAGCCACAACAGACCCTGGGAACTATCGCCCTATAAGCTTGACTAGCTTGGTCTGCAAGGCTATGGAGCACATCATCATGGAACTCATTAACAGAGACATTAGGAACCTCCAAACACTGGAGCCTTCCCAGTTCGGCTTTGTTAAGGGCAGATCATGCCTCCTAAACCTGGTGGACTTATTTGAGACAGTTACTAAGGCTATAGATGAGAGAAAGGTGGTACACACAGCCTACCTAGACCTCACAAAGGCCTTCTACACTATTCCCCATTTTGGTATTATAGACAAGCTCACCAGTCTGAACATAAACCCCTATGTCACAAGATGGGTTGCCAGCTGGCTCATGGACAGAACCCACATGGTGAGAGTTGTGGGAGCTAGGTCCGACTCTAAATCAGTTACAAGTGGCGTTCCCCAGGGTTCAGTCCTAGGACCCCTCCTGTTCGGCATATACTTCTCAGAGGTACAGGCAAGCACAAGAGGACTAGGGCTGACCAAGTTCACAGACGACTGCAAACTGGGGGCTATAATTGACTCTCCGGCTGACACAGACATCCTCCAAAATGGTCTCACTGAGACAGATACCTGGTGTCAAAATCATGGCCTCAAGCTAAATGCCAAAAAGTGCATAGTCATCCCCTTTGGAAAAAACAAAGTACCCATAATCTATCACATAGGTGGTAGTCCCCTAATCACGGAATACGTAATAAGGGATTTTGGGACCCAAGTAGATAGTAATCTCACCTTTGATAATCACATTGCCAAAGTGGTTAGAAAATCCTTCTATGTGGCCCACCTAATCACAAAAGGGTTTGCATCCAGATTAAAAGAGGTCATTGTGCCCCTCTACTCATTACTCATCAGACTCATCATAGAGTACAACGCCCCATTTGGGATGTACCTTACAAGGCACCTGCAACAGCTGGAATGACCACAGAAGTACCTCACCAAGGGGATCACTGGCCTCAAACAGATGCCCTATGCAGCTCGACTGAAGAAATTACAGCTGTACTCGGTTGCATACCACCTACTCAGAGGTGATCTCTGCCTGACATTTAAGGCCATGTCCAACCCAGAATGGATGGACATGCTCCACCTAAGTATGAACCTAAGTAAAGGTATTTCCTGTGCATTTAGTTAAACCGCATGACTTTGGTTTGTTTGGTGGCACAGTAACACAACAGATAGCACTGTCAACTGACTGGGAAAGAAATTCTCTAGTTTGATTTTCAGCTGGGGTGCCTTCTGTGCGGAGTCTGCATGTCCTCCTTGTGTTTTTAGGATCATAGGATCATAGGAAGTTACTAAGCTAATGGCCCTAGGGCCCTTACAAGCCTAGCCAAGTTCTACCCTTATTTTTACAATCAGCACCTATTGCCCCTGTCCAAGAGGGACACAGGTGGAACGTCCATGGTGAATTTACGGTTACCAATCCGAATGTTGAGATTGTGTTTGAAGAGGGCCAATGAGGTAACTGTGAATTCACCCTGGAGGTTCATGTTTGACATGAAGTGGGAGTCTATTCCAAAGGTATGGTAACCTCTGGAACAAATTTCTCCCTCTAGCAGGTTCTATTAATGTCACATAGCAGGCTAAGGGCTTTAGAGAGAGTAACCTTTGTACCATTTGACTTGCGGATATGTCGCATTTCCAGTAACGCAAGGTCAGAGATTGCCTTATATGCAAGGCGTACCATTTGACTTGTGGATGTGTCTCATTTCCAATACTGCAAGGTCAGAGATTGCCTTATATGCAAGGCAGAGATCACCTCTGAGTAGTCTGTATGAAACAGGATAAAGTGACAGTGATTTCAGATGATCCACATAAGGCATATGCTGAAGACCTTGAATTTTCCTTGTGAAGAACCTTTATGGTCTCTCAAATTACTGCAGGTGCTTGGAAAAGTACATACCAATAGGGGTGTTGTACTCAGTTATTGGCCTGATACTGGAAGAATACATGGAGGTTATAACTTCTTTTTATCTGTAGGCAGTGCCCTTACTTATGAGATGAGCAATATAGAATGCCTTTCTTACCACTGTGGAGACATGATGATCAAAGGTAAGGTTGCTGTTAACCTGTGTGCCCAAGTCTGTCACCACAAAGTAGGTACTTAGGGTACTGTTACTGATGTGGTAGTTAGCAGGAATATGGCTCTTACTGAAAGGGATGATAATACATTTTTTTTTGCATTGAGTTTAAGGCCATGAATTTGGCACCAATCATTTGTTTGTCTAAGACCCTCTTGTCAAATGTTGACATTGTTTGGAGATTCTATGACTGCTCCCTGTTTGCAGCCATCGGCAAACTTTGTCAGCCACAGTCCTTTAGTTTTTGCTTGTACTTCAGAGAAACAGATGCCAAACAATAGAGGTCCCAGGACTGATCCTTGTGGAACACCAATGGTTACAGGTCTACTGTTGGAGGTGGATTCCCCTATTTTGACTATATGGCAGGGGCGGCCCGTGCTATTGGACTGCCGGACTGCAGCCCCCCCCCCCCAGCTGTAAAATAAAGAAAATAAAAGAAAAAGAAGAAAATAAAAGAAAAAGAAAAGATTAAAAAAATTTAAAAAATCATGGACTTTCCCGCATGCACACTAGTACGGACTGCTGCTGAGACAGTCTTGAGCATGCACAGACTGTCTCAGCAGCAATCTGGACTGGGAAACATGTAGGAACAGAGCTCCCAGAAGTCTATGCAGTTTTAACTGCATAGACTGTTGCTGTGAACAGGTCGGACCCGGACTGCAACATTGGCAGGCAGGAGATCTCATGGGAATGTAATGCTAAGGAGTTTTGTCGGGGATCTCGCGGGGATGTGCTCGAACGCCCCAGCTATGGGATGTATGTAATGGCCCCAGCTATATGGATCGGGGGAAGGGATCTACATCACACTATGGGTGTGTGGAAGGGATCTACATCGCACTATCGAAGGTAAGAGGAACAAAGGGGTGTGTGTGTGTGTGTGTGTGTAAATGTCCCAATTGTTAGGTGGCTAGAACAAACTCATGGTGGTGTGGTAGGGAATACCTCAGGCTTGAACCCTGTACCTTGTATGCAGGTGTTAAGGACCTGAATTCCCTACCCACCACCATTTGTAAACAAATTGCAGATTTTTGCCTCATATTTGATCTGATCTGTTCCTCATAATATCTGTGGTTTCTAAATGTTGCAATGCTTGATATTTGATGGTGCAGTGGTAGCATTGTTGCCTCACAGCTGCAGGTTCTCAGATTTGATTCTTGGCTGGGGTGCCTTCTCTGTGGGGTTTGCATCTTCTCCCTGTGTTTGTGTGGGTTTGCTTTTGTGTCCTCCCATGTTACAAAGACATGTCTGCATTATTTCTTCTTGGGCCTCTGCTAAAAATTGTTTTTTTGTTCCAAGTCAGACTGTCCTGATTAACAAATGTTAAATAAAATTGACAGGCATTTGCATTTCAGACTTCAGGTTTCTGAATGTTTAAGTCCTTACATATTTGATGGTGCAGTGGTAGCATTCTTGCCTCACAGCTATAGGTTTTCTGGTTTGATTCTTGGCTGGGGTGGAGTCTGTATCTCATCCCTGTGTTTGTGTGGATTTGCTCTGGTGTCCTGCCATTTTACAAAGACATGTGTCTGCAGTATTTCTCCCTGGGCCTCTGCTGAAAATTGTTTTTGTTCCATCAGAAGCAAAATTGACAGGCATTTGAATTTCAGACTTCATATTCTTCAGAAAATACATAGTAACACAACCTTTTATTCTAGCAATTTTCTAAGTTTATAAGATGAATATTTGAAATTTGTCCTTATTTTTGGGACTGTATTACCCCATTATTGGCTTTGTCCAGGTTATTTGTGCTAAGGTTGACAGCTATGGCAAGAACTGAATTCACTGAATATGTTTGAGGGCTGTATTCCCTCATTACTGGGTTTGTCCAGGTGTTTTGTGCTAAGAGGTTGACAGCTATGGCGAGGACTGAATTCATTAAATGATAGCCATGTAAGTTTCAGTCTTCCGCTCTTTTACAAAGTAGCTGATTTGGCGTAGTGGTATGTTGCTCTGACTGTTTTGCGCAGGGACCTTGGCAGTAAAATGTATGGTGGTAACACAGCATTTTTCTTTCACAAAGCAGGTGATTTGGCATAGTGGTATGTTGCTCTGACTGTTTTGCACAGGGACATTGGTAGTAAAATGTATGGTGGTAACACAGCATTTTTCTTTCACAAAGCAGCTGATTTGGCATAGTGGTATGTTGCTCTGACTCTTTTGCACAGGGACCTTGGCAGTAAAATTTATGGTGGCAACACAGCATTTTATTCTAGCAACTTTCCAAGATTATACAAGGAATGTTTATTGTGTCCCTGGTTTTTGGGCTTTTGACACCCCCCCCAATAAATTTGGCTTTTTCCAGATTTCTTGTGTTGCGAAGTTGAGATGCAGTTGAGTATTGAGTAGATTTTACAAGGAGCAGAGTGCTGCAGGGGAAGAGACGTTTAGTGCTGCTTATGCTAAGTCAGCTTGCATTGTTAATAGCACAACAGGTTATGTACTTGCTTTTGATGCAGAAGGTTGTTGGTTCTACTCCCACAAGAGGTGAATGCTTCCGTACTGAAAAAGTTAAGATACTAACTATGAGCCTGTTACCAGTTTGCTATCCATTTCCTATTGCAATATTACTAGCTTATCATTTTAATGGAATATAGGCAATTTATTCTTCAGGGGCATCAGACACTATTTTTCGATGAAACCATGAAATATAAAGGTGTTTGCTAGCAGCAACTTCTTCATTAGTTACAGATTTATTTAATGTGGAATTATTTAGATGACTTTTTTACTTCTTCAGAGATTGTGCATATTTACTGATAATAGTGGACTGTAAAATTGTGCATATTTACTGATAATGGTGGACTGTAGAATTGTACATATTTACTGATAATGGTGGACTGTAGAAATTTGAGTAGACTTTTATGATGGAAACGTTCTGAACTGGGCAGTTTTGTCATTATGGGTGCATGCATTTTGTTTCATTGTTTACTGGAAAGATGTTCTAAATTGGGCAGTTCTGCCACTGGTAAAATGCATTTTTCTTTGAATGTGGGTTTCAATGCTGTTTCAATGAATGTGAGTTTCAAGGGCAGAGAATTTTTAATTCTAAGTTTGTTTAGCAGATGTCTTAGTGTTTGTGCTGTAAAATGCAAAATAAAACTTTCAAATGAAGTCCAAATCATCATAGAAGTAAAGCAGTATGCACATTAGTGTTTATGGTAAATGGAGTGAAATAGCCAAGTAATGGATCATTGGAATGGCTGCAGGGGGAGGCTCCATTCGACCATAATTTTGTGAGGGGGGAAGGCGGCAAACTTAAAGACAGCCCCAGCTGAACTATACCTCCCAACTGTCCAGATTTTTAAAGAATGAATAGATTTTTGCTTCTTAATTTTGATTTGTTCCTCATAAAATTTGTGGTTTTCTGGCAAATCATTTAGGAATTAAGTCACTAAATAATGACACACTGAGTTTCAGACTTCATAACCTTCAGAAAAATGCATGCTAAAGTAAGACCTGTTCTATCAACTGTCTCAGTTTATACAAGAGCAATTTTTAGTACCGTTTATATGTTCCCCCAGTATATTTGGCCTTGTCCAGATTTATTGCATTAACAGGTTGAGAGGTACATGCAAATAAATTGCTTTATAGAATTAGGCATAGCCAAACCTCATAACTGTCCCTGATTTTGGCTCAAAATATTGCTCTTCCCCCTAATAATCCCTCTGCAAAATAGCAATTTTGGAAGAAAACATGGAGGGTTTACAATTAAGAAATAACTGTAATAATCAGAGTTATAGATTACTTTTATTTCAGAAATACATGTAGATTCTTTTATTTTGTTAGCTGCTCAAGTTAGCAGTATTAATATTAAAGTGTCCCTTCTTTGACAGGTTCCCAGCTGTATTGTGTGGCTATTTTATATTTTTACATCACATTTTTGGTCCATTTTTCATAAAATTCAGTTTTTTTTTGGCAAAATTGTGTTTTTTTTGGCAAATTAGTGGCAAATTATTAAAGACTGAAGTTAGAAAATAATGACAGACATTTGAGTTTCAGATTTCATACCATTCAGAAAATTCCTACTAATGCAAGACATATTCTATTATCTTTCTAAGTTTATAAGAGCAATATTTAAAAATTGTCCTTATTTTTGGGCCTTTGTCCCACTTCTTTGTATGGCTTTGTCCAGATTTCTTGCTCTGAGGTTGAGAGGTATGACAAATGTGTCAGGGCCATCACAGTCAGCCAGAGACATTTCAAATTGTGACATACTTCTTGCACCCCACTCCCCCATGTAGTGACTCTGGATGTGTTGAAGCAAGGCAAGGAGTAGTTATGCAGTGTAAATGTGCAGAGTATCCCCCCATCCAAGGTAGACACAAGTACTAGAGTGGCTTTTCATCTGTCCTTGATTTTTGCAGAGTGGTCTGGTTTCTGTCATATTTTTTGTACTGTTGATTTATGCTTATTACTCAAAGTGCCTGTTGCTCTGTGTTTAAGTAGCAATACTTTAATGACCATCAGGTAAGCTTGGCTGAGATTGTAAGATGCAAGTAAGCTTTAATAAGCATACTGTTAAAGAATTGCCAACATTGAAAGCCTTTCTGTTGTTGCCATGTAAAGAATACTTAACTAGATAATGTATAAGCCTTGAGTATTGAAATGCATATGACAGTATTAGTAATAAAGGACAGATTACATTATTTTAAGAAGCTCATTACACTTGGAGACTTCCAGTCATCTCTGCAGGCTTTACCTGTAAACTAAACAGAATGCCAATCGCATGGTCCATAGCCTGTACAGTAATCCTTTTAAGCAATGTATCTTGAGATTATTTCTTGTTTGCTTTTCATTTTCTACTTTGATCATGTTTTCCCCATGAAACAAGTAGATAGTTGTCAGGCAGCAGGTCTTTTTTTGGATAAGAAACATTTTTACAAGTGGGGGCATCAGACATTTCTACTTTCCGCATGTTACTTGGTACTTTAATAAAGCTGAATATAAATTATAATTAGAACTGCAGTGCAAGAAGTGGTTTGAGTTGAGAGCTACTTGATTTTGACTGGCATTCCATTAATGTATTTAAAAACTAATTTATTTTTTCATGCCTCACAACCTTTTTATTTCCATCTAGATATTAAGTAAGCTGTCATGCAGCCAATGCATTGAAATATTTTTATTCTTCTACACTTCATTTTGTCTTGATTGGACTCTCATAATGATGGTTTGGCACCCAGGGCAGTGTATTTAGTTAGTTGTTGTGGTTTTGAGCATAGCTCCTCCGCTTTCTAGTTGGCCACACCCCTTCCCATTGACCCCACCCATTCAGCTGTTTTTTGCAGCCCTCCTTTGATTTGAAGTCACCAGCCGCCACTGCTATATGGGTTCTATCAGTGAGATAGTTACTGACCCATCTAAAGATATAAGGGTTGATACTTAGCTGGGTAAGTGTGTCAATGATGCCTGAGTGGGGATAGTGTCAAAAGCCTTGACTAAGTCTAGGTAGGGTGTATGCGCACATTTCCCCTCATCCAGGGCTTGGTGGCTGTCTTGAAGAAGTCCACCAGATTTAACAGGCATGATCTCCCTTTGACTAATCCAAATTGAGTAGGGTCAAATGTTTGGAGACTATGATTAAAAAGCGTGCTCAGTGGTGTTGCTAATATTTGTTGGAGCCCATGTAGGACGCAGCCTGGGATGTTATCATGTCCCATAGATGCTGTATTTTCGGCCTTAGAGAGAGTGTTTACGACCTGCTCTTTAGAGGTACAAGCTAGGGAACAGGTGGTAGAGATGTCATGGGGTACGTGTGGCAGGGACAGGGGAGTGAAGTTTTCACAGAACCTGTCTGCTAACAGGTTAGCTATATCCAGAGATTCAGTATATGTGGTATCATTAACTAGCAGTTTGACACAAATCTGGCCTTTCCTTTTAGGTTACAGATGCCACTAAACAATGCCTTATGGTTGTCCTTAGTTGAGGAAGCTAATTTGGATTCATAGTTTGCATTGGAGGACTTCACAAGAAGTCTAATTTGCCTGTTTAAGCTGAATAGGGAGTATTTCCAATTTAGGGCTCGCTCTCTTACTCTTAGACAGCAATTTCTTTCTCTTATTTTAAAGCCTGTTAATGGCAGTTGTCCACCAGGCAGGTTTGCACTTCCTTGAGGATTTTGTTTTGGTCCTATCAGGTACAGATGAGCCAATGCAATTATACAGGTGCTTGTATAAACCATTGGTGTAGAACTCAGCATAGGTGCCAGTTCCATTTGAGGGGGTGGGTGGGTTTTCTCCAGGTGCTTGGGTTTCTTCTCACATTCCAAAGACATGCTGTAGGTGGACTGAATACTCTAAATTGGCCATAAGTATGAATGCACCTGTGTGTGTATGTGAGTGTGTGTATATTTGCGTATTCTATGGTTCCCTTTTAAAAGATTGAATTTCCAAATGCCTGAAACTCAAAAAATCAAGCAGAAATGCTTGAATCGTGAAGGATCAGACACTGAAAAAGACAACAAAACATCTACTTTTGTGAGGGGAAAACTCCCTGTATCCCAGACCCACTGCTACATCTATATTCCAACTCAGAGATCACACCAATACCCTAATTTGCATGGTGCCATGATCCTGCAAAGTCCAGGTCCCTGCAAATAGAAACACTGTGTAGTTTTGTGTGCAAGTTAGATCTTTTGTTATTTGAGCCTTTTGGATTAATTTTTTGAATTTTGAGCATTTGAGGATTTGATCTTTTAACAGGGAAGCATATATACATATACATATGCATATACATATACATATCTATCTATCTATATTGTTCAAAGGTGTGGGAGGTGTGGGGCTTACTCCCATATCAGGGGGTGCAGAGGGTTTGCTTGCCTGGCAAAAATTGTTTTTTTTTTTTTTGTGTGTTTTGATTAATCATCTCCTGAGGTTTTAGAAGTTCTGAGTTTCAATACAAATATTTTGATTAAATGAGATGTGATTGTTTGGGTCAATGGCCAAAGCTCTAACATTCATTTGACTGAATGTTTGCACTGTGTGCCCAGAATGTTGAACATACTTTATATTGAATGCATGTGATTGTGGAGGTAAATGTGGCTTTGGGGAATTAGGGAGTGGCAGTGTGTGTGTGTGTGTGTGTGTGTGTGTGTGTGTGTGTGTGTGTGTGTGTGTGTGTGCGCGTGTGTGTTTTTATGTGCGCCTATTTGTGTGCATGCATGAATTGTGTATGTTAGGTTTAGGGTCTGGTAAGCGGACAGTTTATTGGAGTGCTTGTGGGGAAGTGTGAGTGTTAAAGTTAGAAGAGAGTTAAGTTAGTTGATAGATATGTTGTGTGTGTGTGTGTGTGTGTGTGTGTGTGTGTGTGTGTGTGTGTGTGTGTGTGTGCGCGCATGTGTGCGTTTGGGTGTTCTGTGTCTGAGATGCCATGTATAGTGGTAGTGTTAAGGGAAGGGTTTTTATAAGGTTAGTTGTAGGGTTGGGGTTAACAGTAGGAGTAGAGTTCAGCTCAGCACATATTTCTAAGATGGAGCACAGGAGTGAAGGAAAAAGCAATATATTTAGGACTACAGGATGATGCATGTTATCAGCTTATAGCCTTAGCACTTTAACTACGCTGCCAAATTAGAAAAATAGCAGTAGAAAAACATTTACTACTGAAGAATCATGGGGGGGCATTACTCAGCTACTGATAGACATAAAATAAACAATAGCCCCTTACTGTATAGCTGTCCCAGCCAGTTCTGGGGTGGAACATATCCATTTTAGGCACCTCTGTGACTCTATCACCTTTTTAGAATGTTGTCCCAGTCCCTGCTGAATTCCTTATGTCAGATAGCAGGAACTGTTAGACAGTGTTGCTTATCATTTTAGAGGTGCTACATTATCCCTCAGGTCTGAAACTTTCAATATCAGCAGATAATTCCACCACTAATACGAATATACCATTCGCTGAAAAATACTGGTACTTGTGCATGTATGTATAAACGCATACACACACACACACACACACACACACACACACACACACACACACACACACACACACACACACACACACACACTCATACGCACGCACACACACACACACACACACACACACACACACACACACACACACACACACACACACACACACACACACACACACACACACACACAGTATAGTGTTCCTCTTAGCTCTTTAACTTATATATTAGCTTCTGATACTTTTGTTTTTTGCAAACTTTCTCTAACAGACATCAGAGTTTCAGATATGCAGCCCAGATGTACATATGTTATTGCCATCAGTTCATCTGGTTCTATATGTGTGAATTGTAAAAGTTCTAAGTAAGGAGTTTTCTGGTTGCTCTGTCCTTTTCTAAACCATTTTAAAAGTATGAATGTCTTATGCAAGTACTTTATTCCTCTGGTGGCATTTCGAAGAAGATGGCATATGTCTGAATTTTTATTATTTTTGAAGATTTCTGCACTGTATACAGATACGTTGTGCCCCCCTTATCTTTTACACAACCTGCACACTAATACAGAAAAGCAAAATTCTTTTTCAGAAGCGTGAAATGGTGGTATCTGCCTCACATATTGTGGCATGGTGTGGTACTCATTTCAGTTCTCTGCTTTTTTCATCAGGATGCAAATCTCATATTGTATTACCATGTTAATAATTTATCCTTCCATTCTTGGCCACAATAAACCTCTTTTGGTTCCCTGACTGTAGTTGATAGTGACAAATAGCTGCTGATCTGTTTGCCTTATGTGCCTGGTTTCTCTGATGTGGTAACTGTTGATCTCAATCTTCCTGCAATTAGATAAATAGTCTATCAAGACGTTATGCTTAACAAATACAATGCTACCTTAACTCTGATTATTCAAATTTTGCCTGCTAGCCTCATATAGGGTCACCCACTTGCATTTGTACCTCTCAGTTTAAGCACTAAAATTGTAATCATATCTTTCAGAATTGTTTATAAAGAGCCCACTCAATGAATGTTGTTTTTGCTTTACATATTTTTTGATTCTACACTTATTAGTTTTTGGATGCAGTATGCATCTTTCAAATTATAGTGTTACAGCTTGAACATAATTCATAATTCTTAGTAGGTAGGGAGCTGTACCTAACTAGTGTTTTATACTGTATTGGTAGGACTTTTATTTATATACTTTTATCCATTCTGCTCGTTTCACATAGCATTAGTTGCATTCATTCCAGAATGGGGTAGATGCTGAGCAGAGAGGCTGTCATCTAGGTAGCCATGAAGGAAGGCTCTATTGTCCTTCACCACTTCTAGTTATGACTCTAAACTTCCACTTGTGGATCTGACATGGGTCTATATCATTTGACTTAATGCTCACTTGATTGAATCCAAAATGATCAAATTCATTTTATTGAAAACTTATTTAACTGAACTCTCATTTGACAGAAACGCCTAGAAGGCAACATAAAGTATGTGGTGGTGTCATTTCTTCTCATAGGAGTTATTAAGGAAGATAGTCAAGCAAGGTATGTGTAGATGGCAATGGTCAGTATCTTGCTGTACTGCAAGATATGTAGATGTTTGTGTTTGCGCTCCAGAATTGATTCACTGTGTAGTGTTTTTTTTTTCTTTTTCTCTGTAGTTGTGTAACCATGGAGATAGTATATATTAGTAAGGGGGGCTTTCCCCTGCTAAAGCATTTTTATGGTATATTTGCTGTGGAGAAGGTTTTCTATCAAACGAGTTTTCAATGAAATGATATAATCAAAAACTATATATCTCACATCTGGAATGATCTTCACAAAAATCTACCCAGCATGCATATAACAAAGCATCACACTCTTCATCTTCAATGCAGATGTAATGGAAATATCTTCATTGAGTCCTGGGAAGTTGGCAGTGTTTAACTCAAGTTACCATTTTAAATCTTTGTATTTTAAAACGTTTTCCCAGTTTCTTCCCGTTTCATCAGTGGGGGTGAGATCTAGGATGCCGAATACAAAGTTCTTAAAATCTTGGCATGCCACAGAATGTTTATATAATGCATTGTTAGTGTTTTTGTTTTTTATATTCTAGTTATGTTCATACATCCTTT
The DNA here is from genome assembly GCF_019279795.1 of Protopterus annectens. Lineage (NCBI taxonomy): Eukaryota > Metazoa > Chordata > Ceratodontiformes > Protopteridae > Protopterus > Protopterus annectens. The sequence continues at coordinate 929,323,492 of NC_056746.1, forward strand.
TCCACAGGGCCCACTCAACCTTTCCATCATAAAAAGTGGGACAATTGGTACACTTTGCTAGGTAAATCATCCCCTTAGTATGACAGTTCCCCTTAACTAAATTGATCTTAAAGGGACAGTCCCAGAGATTTTTTTTGTTTTGATTCTTTGTTTACATTTTCAGTCTACCTTTCTGAGCATGTCCCAGCTCTGGCTGTAGGTTTGGGTGAGGGTCGCTTACAGGAAATTTCAAAGGTCTAGGCCAGATTCAATAGCAAATTTCAGTTGGACTCACAACAGCTTTCTTTGCTGTTAATTAGTTTCACCTGTGCTTTTTATCCCCCCAAAAAGTAGCCTTTCAAGAATGTTATGACCTGACTTACTACTGCCTTGCAGGAAAGCATATGACTAATGAAAAGCTTCTGCTCATTTTTATCTCATATTTTATTCTGCACTGATTTCTGAATGTTACTTAAGTGCAACGATTTTATGGCATGACTACCACTAGCTCTGTAGAAAGCATATGAGCAATACAAGTTTCAAACAGTACTAGAATCAGTCTTTTCTTTTTGCATGCCTTATTGTTTTTATCTCTAAACACTAGCCAACTGTAATGGCTGTCTGACATGCCGGTGACTCTATAAAAAGCACATCTTCATTTTCTAGTCTAACATGCTGATTTCTAAATTCTAATGAAGTGCCATGAATTTTAACATCTGGCTGCTTCTAATTCTCTAAAAATAAGAGTGATGCAAGTTTTAATATTATTAGACCCACTCATCTATTCCTTCACTTTCATATTTTATTTTGTGATGATTTCTGTTTACTAGCGAAGTACATTTCTTAGTACACATGTTGCATCTTTGTGGGTTACTGCATTGTATGATATGTCTTCCAGCACGTTTCTTTCTCCTTTTACCCTACAACTGCATGCCTTTGTGTCTGGTCCCAATGTGGTTACCTGTAAGCAAATAACTGAAAACAAATAAGTGAAACAGTACTGTGTAGGTTTTTGGTCATTGTTCCCTCTGTCTGTAATCCCTGATGACTTAATGATTCCTAGTCTGACAACCATTCCTATATGATGTCCACCTCCACACTCCAGACTCACTAGAGTATAAAAGACTGACTTTTTCACATTCCAAAATTTTCAAACTCCCACTATTAGAAGACTATTACTTAAGCTAAAGCCAACAGCTTTAGCTACCAATATCCTGCTAGCTGAATATTTAAAATTGGCAGCAGATGCCCTGGCCTTCCCCATCTTCATACTAATCAGTTGTTATATAATCAAAAACTACATATCTCACATCTGGAATGATCTTCTCAAAAATCTCTAGCTCTTTCAAGTCCCCTTGCATAAAACCCACTTTGGCGCGGCTTTGCGCGATTTTGCACATAGCGCAGCATCGGGCAGCTCCCCTTAATTGGGTTTAAACCAGTCTCAGCGCCACAAAGTCTGCTCTTCACTTTTTCCCTTAGAACTGATCTAGTTCTCATAATAAACACCCTATTCCTACTCTAAAGCCTGGCACTTGCTCACTAAAGCAATTATATAAGTCATCCCTAAAAAATTAAAAGCACTACACCCTCACAAACTCCATTTGAGTACCTTGTTCCCCATTGGCCCTTTTTTTAAATTATAAAGGAATTCCCAATACTATTCTAGCATGTCCAAAGGTCAGTTGTCAATCTCCTCTCCGGTCCAGCTGGTGAATCTGGGAATCTTGAGGCAATGTTACAACTGCCTCATGTACACAGACAACCCTCTCCTCCTCCCAACAAATTCCAACACATGTGGGAGATGCAACCATATAGCCAAACTGGAGGCTAAGCTCTCTCAACTCAGTACTGGCGTAACCAGTCAGGAGGAGAAGGAAACCACACTCACTACAATTCCAGTCTCACATAGACCTACCATGACAGCAAACCAAACACATAAACACACAAAAACATACTCGGAGCCTCTAAATAAAAATCTGCCTAAGCAGCAGAGACCTCCAAAGCAGACACCCAAGCAACCGCTACCTCAAAACAAAACACGTGCAACACATAGCTCACAAAGCCAGTGTGCCAAACAGTCACAGCCTTTAAGGCTAAACAACACACCTGATACACTTGTAATAGGTGACTCTATCGTCAGGCACACTGACGTCCTGCTCACCAGGCTGAACAAGGAGAAGGTCATGGTGAGCTGCCTGTCAGGTGCTAGGATCTGCCACATAACACAAGCACTCAGGTCACTCCAAGGCAAGTACAAATATGACTCAGTCATTGTCCATGCTGGTGTGAATGACCTGAGACGTACCTCTCTGGACATGAAAAGAGACATAGAGGAGCTCTCTGAGCATGTAGCCCAGGCCGGTATGACCCTGACCTTGAGTAGCATCTTACCCTCACCAAGAATGATGCCACAATATGAAGACAAGATGATCAATTTCAACAATTGGCTTAAGTATTGGTGTCATTCAAAGGGGATCCAATGCCTGTCAGCCTGGGATGACATGCTCGACAAGCCATGATGCTTCGCTAGTGACGGCTTGCACCTATCACCCCTGGGCTTTCGGATATTGACAAAGGCTCTTCCACCCCCATAGTGCCTTTTTAGGCAAGGCTCAAAAGACAAACCCACATCCATAGGTATCACAAGGGATAAGAAACTAAGAGTAATGCTACTCAATGCCAGAAGTCTAAACCTCAAGATGCACGCACTCGAAACTCTCCTTAGCATGGAGAACATCGATATCTGTACAATAACAGAAACCTGGTTCAAGGCTCCCGAGAGTACCCCAACACTACCAGGTTATACCTCATACCATGCTTTTCAGCCCCAAAACCTGGACCGAACCACAAAAGGAGGGGGAGTATCCTGTATACTGTGCCTCTGTCTAACAGTGACACAGAAGTGATACCCGGGGTAAACCTACGATCTCCCATCCACTCATCGAGATTCCTTTTGAATAGAGTCAGTGAGGGACTCTGCCTAACCTGGACTGGGATTTTATTCCAGAGTGAAGGGAGCCTCTGGGTTATGAATCTGTCCCTCCAGCATGTCCTATTTATTTCAGTGCTGAGGTTCAAGTCTCTCGAGCGCGTAGCTCGATGGGATTTGGATTTTCTGAGGTGCAGCATGTCCATTAATTCCGGGTTGGACATGGCTTTATACGTCAGGCACAGATCGCCTCTGAACAGGCGGTATGCCACTGAGTAGAGCTGGAGTTTCTTTAACCGGGCAGCATATGGTATCTGTTTGAGCTCTTTGATCCTCTTGGTGAGGTACTTTTGGGGTCTTTCCAGTTGCTGCAGGTGCCTGGTAAGGTACATCCCAAAAGGGGCATTGTACTCAATTATGGGCCTGATGAGGGATGAGTAAAGAGGCACGATGACCTCCCCGATCTAGATGTCAATCCCTTCATGATTAGGTGGGCTATATAAAATATTTTTCTAACCACTTTGGCCACGTGGTTGTCAAATGAGAGATTGCTATCAACTTGGGTCCCCAGGTCCCTAATTACTTCTTCTGTACTTAGTGGATTACCACCTATGTGGTAATTTGTGGGCACTTTGTTTTTGCCAAAGGGGATGACTATACACTTTTTGGCATTTAGCTTGAGACCATGGCTCTGGCACCAGTTGTCTGTTTCTATGAGGCCCTTTTGGAGGATGCTTGTGTCGGCTGGAGAGTCGATTATGGCGCCCAGTTTGCAGTCATCTGCGAACTTGGTCAGCCACAGTCCTTCCATGTTGGCCTGTACCTCCGAGAAATATATACCGAACAAGAGAGGTCCCAGGACTGAGCCTTGTGGGACGCCACTTGTAACTGGTTTGGAGTCTGACATGGCTCCAGCAATTCTAACCATGTGGGTTCTGTCCTTGAGTGGGACAGATTTATCTCCCAGCAACTCCGGTGTCTTTGGAACAGGCTACCAATTCATGTGAAACAGAGCACCTCTATGACACTGTTCAAGAGGAACCTGAACGATTGGATAGGGCACCATAATTTTTTACCAGGGATAGATCCCACAACCCACCTGGACATGGGCAGCCATCACTAAATGCAATCTTGGATATAGACTAGAATTTCTGTGGTATTACATTGGAATGAAATCACTAGGCTTAAAATGACCTCTGGGTCAATAGCCTAGTAATCTCCTATGATCTTATGATCCTATGAATGCATGCCCATGGACATCACTGTCACCAAATAGAATATTCCCTAAATAATCCTTTAAGTATATTGTCCATGTTTGCACTGGCACTTCACTAACAGTAAAGGAAACATTTCTCCCAACAACCCTTTAAGTACTGTATCCATGTATGCATAAACATTTCACTGACACCAGATGAAAGATTTCACCAATGACCCCTTCAATAGTTTGTGCATGTATGCCCAAGCACTTCAATGACATGGAATGAAACATTTCCCACAATGTCCCTTTACTTAGTATGTCCTTGTCTGCACAAGCATGTCATGAACTTCAAAAGAATCATCTCCTCCCAGCTACCTCTTCAGTAGTTTGTCCACATATGTCCAAGCATTTCTCTGACATCAAAATAAACATTTCCCCAAATGACACTTTTAGTAGTATGTCTATGTCAGTACAAGCACTTCTCTGACACCAAATGCAACATTTCCCCCTGTGACACCAGGGAAATACTGCCAGTCCAGCTATCTGGAATTTTGTAAATAATTATATGTCACATGAAAATATTAATATGATTTATATAGAAATGTGACACTGCCAGGCCAGCTATCTGGAGTTTTCTAAATAATCATTTGTCATTTGTGAATAGTAATATGATTCATATGCTTGACTTACAAATGTAAGAGAACTATATGTTATGCACTGAGCTTCAAGAATGTAACCACAGTGTACCTTACTGGAAAAGAACAGGGATGTATATAAACTATATACCTGTGCAAATGTATGTTTTAATAGTAGCAGCTGGAACATACAGAGTTAACTCACAAAACTTCAAAAAAATAAATTGGAATCAAAGTGTTTTACAATTGTGTTTCACTGCAGCAAGAAGACACAATGTCTAGAGCTAGAGTTTTTTCTATTGTCTTGAAACAGAAATAATTGCTACTATTCAAATGTAAAAGCATTTTATTGTTATATGACTTCCAAGTTCTGCAAATCTCTGAGATAGATGTACTTCTCACATAGAGATGTTAACATTATGTTAATTTCTCTTAGTCTGGGAACTGAAGGCAGGTGACAAAGAGTGATGTCATCCAGGCAAACCAAGAAGTAATATGTGATATTAATTTAAGAACTCTGTCAGAGAGGGAGAGTGGGCATTTTGTATCTTGTCTTGGACCTAGCAATAACATCCACCCATCTGCATTTGCCTTGCATAGGATGTAAGTTATTTAGGACATACTATCTTTTAGATGTAGATAAGAATCTAGTCAAGATTAGTTTAGATGTTTTCTGTATTTATTTGAAGCTGTCCTGCAATGTTGTTTTAAAATATTTCCTGTGATTCTGAACTCTGTAGTTACTGTGTTGTTTGAGTATTGTCTTGTTCTTTTATTATTTCTTCTTCTTCTTCTTCTTCTTTTGGCTGCTCCCGTTAGGGGTCGCCACAGCAGATCAACTGTTTCCATTTCTTCCTGTCCTCTGCATCTTGCTCTGCCACACCAACTGCTTGCATGTCCTCTCTCACCACATCCATAAACCTTATCCTAGGCCTTCCTCTTTTCCTGTTACCTGGCAGCTTCATCCTTAGCATCTTTTTCCCAATATACTCTGCATCCCTCCTCAGCACATGTCCAAACCAACGTAATCTTGCCTCTCTGGCTTTGTCTCCAAACCTTCCAACCTGGGCTGACCCTCTAATATACTTATTACTAATCCTGTCCATCCTCGTCACATCCAGTGCAAATCTTAACATCTTCAACTCTGCCACGTCAAGCTCTGATTTCTGCCTTTTTGTCAATACCACTGTCTCTGACCCATATAACATAGCTGGTCTCACTACCCTCTTGGAGACCTTCCCTTTCACTCTTACTGGTACTCGTCTGTCACAAATCACTCCTGACACTCTTCTCCACCCACTCCATCCTGCCTGTACTCTCTTCTTCACCTCTCTTCCATACTCACCATTACTCTGAACTGTTGATTCCAAGTATTTAAACTCATCCACCTTCGCCACCTCTACTCCCTGCATCCTCACCATTCCTCTATCCTCCCTCTCATTCACACACATATATTCTGTCTTAGTCCTGCTGACCTTCATTCCTCTTCTTTCTTGAGCATATCTCCACCTCTCCAGGGTCTCCTCCACCTGTTCCCTACTCTCACTACAGATCACAATGTCATCTGCAAACATCATAGTCCACGGGGACTCCTCTCTGATCTCGTCTGTCAACCTGTCCATCACCATTGCAAATAAGAAAGGGCTCAGAGCTGATCCTTGATGTAATCCCACCTCCACCTTAAACGCATCCGTCACTCCCACCACAGACCTCACCGCTGTTCACACTACCCTCGTACATATCCTGTACCACTCTTACATACTTCTCTGACACTCCCAACTTCCTCATACAATACCACAACTCCTCTCTAGGCACCCTGTCATATGCTTTCTCTAAATCCACAAAGACACACTGCAACTCCTTCTGACATCTGTTCTTCTCCATCAACACTCTCAGAGCAAACATCGCATCTGTAGTGCTCTTTCCTGGCATGAAACCATACTGCTGATCATTAATCATCACCTCCCTTCTTAACCTAGCTTCCACTACTCTTTCCCATAACCTCATACTGTGACTGATCAGTTTAATCCCACTGTAGTTACTACTGCTCTGCACATCACCCTTATTCTTAAACATCGGTGCCAAAACACTTTTTCTCCATTCCTCAGGCATCCTCTCACTTTCCAAGATTTCATTACACAATCTAGTTAAAACTCCACTGCCATTTCACCTAAACACCCCCATGCTTCCACATGTATGTCATCTGGACCAACAGCCTTTCCGTTCTTCATCCTCTTCATAGCTATCCTTACTTCCTCCTTGCACTTCATGATTCACTATCTGCACATCACCCAACCTTCTCTTCCTCTCATTCTCTTCATTCATCAACCCCTCAAAGTACTCTTTCCATCTGCTCAACACACTCTCCTTGCTTGTGAGTACATTTCCCACATTATCCTTTATCACCCTTACCTGCTGCACATCTTTACTAGCTTGGTCCCTCTGTCTAGCCAATCGGTACAGGTCCTTTTCTCTCTCCTTAGTGTCCAACCTTTTATACAACTCTTCATACGCCTTATCCTTAGCCTTCGCCACCTCTCTCTTTGCCATGCACCTCATCTCCTTATACTCTTGTCTACTTTCTTCATCTCTTTGACAATCCCACTTCTTCTTCGCCAACCTCTTTTTCTGTATACTCTCCTGTACTTCTTCATTCCACCACCAGGTCTCCTTGTCCTCTTTCCTCTTTCCAGATGTCACACCAAGCACCTTTCTAGCCATCTCTTACTAGCTGTGCTGTAGTTACCCAGCTATTCGGTAACTCTTCACTGCCACCCAGTGCCTGTCTTAACTCTTCCCTGAACATCACCTCACAATTACCCTTTTTTCTATTTCAACCATTTGATCCTTGGTGCTGCCCTCACACTCATCCTCCTCTTCTTGATCACCAATGTCATCCAACAAACCACCATCCTATGCTGCCTAACTACACTTTCCCCTGCCACCACTTTACAGTCTCCAATCTCCTTCAGATTGGCCCTTCTACATAAGATATAATCCACCTGTGTGCTTCTTCCTCCACTCTTGTATGTCACCCTATGCTCCTCCCTCTTGTTAAAATCTGTATTCATCACAGCCATGTCCATCCTTTTTAATTATTAAATATATTTAAACATTTTAATTGTGTTTGGTTTGTTTAGAGATATTTAAGCTCTTAAAGTATTTGCATATGTATTTGGTAACACTGTACAGGCCACTCTCAGATATCCTTGAAAGTCTTGGTCACACTTACCATTTGGATAATAGTAACATTGCACAGTAGGATTGGTCACCCTTTGTAAGGGCATTAATTAGCTGATAAGTAGTGGCTGATGGCAGCTAACCTTATAGTCTGGGCAGAAGGGTGCATAGCTAGTAAACCTGTGCCAGCCTTTCACAGGTGTGTGTTTGTGTTTGTATATAAATCATATCTAAAGTGTATGTGTGTGACAGCTACTTGGGCAGGGACATGAAGCACTGGTTGGACAGAGTGGGTGCTGCATGTTTTGGCTTAGCCACTCAGCTGAGATCTCAATCCTATATCTTTGCCAGTGGGGAGTCTTATTAGGGATCTGGAGAAAGAGGGAGAAACCAGCCCCAGACTGACTGTAATCACTGTGTGCTCTTAAGGGAAATTGTACTTTACTGTGTGTGCACTTGTCATCCTCCTAATGTGTACGTCCCTCGCTGTTGCCAGTGGTGAGGATTAAGGCTCCTTGATTACTTGGCCAGTGCAGGGGTTGTCATCACACCCTTAATGACCCCTTCAGTAGTTTGTCCAAGCACTTCTCTGTCACAAAATTAATCATTTCCTCGTGACCCTTTCAGTAGTTTGTCCATGTATGCCTAAACACTTCACTGACACCAAATTCAATATTTCTCCCAGCAATCCCTTCAGTAGATTGCCCTGTCTGCACAATCACTTTACTGACAAAAATGATTCATTTTCCCATCAATTCCTTCTGTAGTCTCCCATGCCTTGACAACCACTTCAATGACACCAAATGAAACATTTCTCTCAATGATCCCTGCACAACTGCCTTTTACTGACACAAAGTGTGACATTTCCCCCAGTGACCCCAGCAGTGGTTTGTCCATGTAAGACCAAGCACTTCACAGACCCCAAATGAAACATTTCCCCAGCAATCCCAGCAGTAGTTTGTCCATGTATGCCCACAGATTTCACTCACATGGAATGAAACATTTCCCCGAATGACCCTTTCAATGTTATATCCATGTCTGCACAAGCACTTCACTGACCCATTATTTGTGGCTTTGTCCAGATTTCTTACTTTAAGAGGTTAAGAGGTATGCTACAGGGTCATACCTCTGTCCAGATTTTTGCACAAAGTCAAGACTTTTGCCTTATTTTTTTTGTGCTTTTCTTCATAAAATGTGTGACAAATCATGGAGAACTGAAGTCACTAAATGATGATATACATTTAAGTTTCATACTTTATATCCTGCCAAAAATATGTGTTAACTCAAAAATTCTATCAAGTTTGTAAGAGCAATATTTAAAATCTGTCCCTATTTTTGGGCCATTGTCCAACCATTATTTTAGGCTTTGTTCAGATTTCTTGCACTAAGAGGCTGAGTGATGAGTTTAGGGTGTTTAGGGTGCAGATCATAATATACAGGTCACACCGCACTCACCCACACTCACACATCTCCACACTCGCACATTCATGTTCATGATATGCATGGTCACACACACCCACATAAACATGGACATAAACATGCACAAATATGCACAAAAATAGAAAAACATAGACACACACACACACACACACACACACACACACACACACACACACACACACACACACACACACACACACACACACATTTACATGACATTGTTGCAGTTGCTAAACTGCGAGTTCTGTGGGCAAGCCTATAAAAGGGAATGCAAATGCATTCTGTAGTCAAAACAGTTCAGTAATTAATTTAGTTTTTTTTGTAGTTAATGCCTTTAATTAATTAATGCTGTTAATGTGCATTTGTAAATGAGAACTTGCAAAAAACAAAGCAAAATAAAATAAATGCAAAGGTTCGCTGAGCAGCATTATGTGATTTAATCTCTCATTATACAACTTGACAGGATTCTTAGAAAATAAGCAGGTTGTGAAAGAAAATAAAAATAAATGTGTGCTTCCTGTACAGAAGCTAAACTAACAGAATGGCATATTCTCATTAAGCTGATAGGGGAAGGAGAGGCTACTGATGACACAATAAACTGGGCGTTGCTGATAAGGACATTGTCACTCCCTCTTCAGGAAAGAGTTTGGACCCAATTTTTAAATGGTGGAAATGTTCCCTTAATGCTTGTGTAGCAATCCAAAGTGGTACTGGGGGTGTCCATAATGTAGCTGCATTGATTGCAGCTCCCACATTTTTTGGTGCCAATGTCAGTATTATGACTAACAGATTGATTTGTGTTCTAAACGTTTCTTAATGTTCATACAAGTTTTGTGTATGAAGTTGGGTTTCTCTCCCAATTTCTGGTAAATATCATCATCTATTTTAAATATAATCCAGTAGTTCTTAATAATGTCTTTGATGTGCTTGCTTTGTTCATTATATTAGAGTATCAGATCATGTGAGAATTTGTTTGTAGAGTTAGTTTTTGATGTAGTGAGTTCAGTTGTCACTAAAGGTCCAGAATGGATAGTAGGTTTGTATTTGACCCCCCCCCCCCCAAGTCCTTCAGTATTCGTTTCCCAATGGTGGATAATAATTTCTCTGGATAACTTCTCTCTAAAAACATGCTGTGAATTAAAAACCTCGAGGTTAGAGCACATCCTGGCGGCTCTGACTAACTGCCCCTTAAATAAGTTGTTTTTAATATGGTAGGGGTGACTACTACCAAAGTGCAAATAGGCATTAGAAAATGTGGGTTTCCTATAAATTGTAGTTTCATATCTATTCAGACTGCTATCCTTGTGAATGGCCTCATCTAAATTTAAAGAGTTTAGGCTCTTCTGACCGGTTTGGTAGGTAATCTTTAAAACATCTGTTGTTTCGTTCAGGTATGCAATAAACTCCACTATTTTTTTTTTGGGGGGGGATTCCAGAAAATAAAAATGACATCCAGGAACCTAGAATAAAATTTCCAGTGTAAATTGAAACTTGAGTTTAAAATATATTCAAGTTCTCAGCTGTACATCACCGGGTTAGCATACACTGGGGTGCATGCAGCGTCCATAGCCACTACCTTAAGTTGTTTAAAATATTCTTCTTAGAAAAAAATACAATTATTATGTAAAATAATTACCATTAAATCCATAAGCAGATTTATAAGTCTATTTTCTAGACTTGTAAGGCTTTAAAGGACTGAAGAAAAGTATTTAAGTCCCTGCGTATGTGGTATGCAGCTGAATAAATCCATTACATCTATTGTATCATTGTCACTGTAAAAGTCTTGTTTAATCTTGTGTAAAAAATCACAAGAATCTCTTAAAATATAGTTTATAGGTGAAAATATCTCTTTCAATGTCCTGTCCACAAAGATGGCCAAGGGGTAAGTTTTAGACCCATGTGCTTCCACTATTAATCTTAAAGGGGGATCTAGAATGTCTTTATGTGTGTTTGGGATTCCAAAGATGGATGGTATAATGGGATTCTTTATTATAAAAAAACTGTAAGTTGTGAGGGTGGCCTAATGGTTAAGGTGTTTGCTTTGCAAACACAAGGTCCAGGGTTTGAATCTCCCAAGGGATAATTGGCTAGGTTTAAAATGGCTCACAAGGGCAGTTAGCATAGTGCTAATCTATGAACCTGAAGTTCCTGTGGTGAAATTCTTCCTTGTGTTAAACCATCATCTATAAACAAGTCAATTTTCCTGTATGCTGTAAACATTTTGTTCTTTGATACTGGTTCATACTTGTCATGGTCTAAAAACACATTAGAAACTCTAAAGGAGTAGTCAGTCAAGTCCATGAAAACCATACTCTCTCCTTTATCTCTTCCCCGGACAGGTTTTGTATGTTCATAGGTTCATAGGTGTTTACTAGGCTAACAACCACAAGGGCCTTTTTAAGCCTAGCCATGCATCCCAAATCTCTGACAAGTTCTGGTACCCTTGATAAGGGGTCTATATTAGAACATGAAAGTTTCAAAACTTTGAATGTTCTAATATCGACCCCTATTCAGCAAAAGCTGAAATTATCGAAGCAACAGAAAACCAAATTTTTTCCTCAGGAAAGACTTCGGTTGTCCATTTCTGTTGCTTCGGTATTTTCAGCTCTGTGGTGGAAAGTTCATAGGTTCATAGGTTCATAGGTAGATTCTAGGCTATCTGCCCTAGGGCATTTATAAGCCTAGCCAGAGTGTATTTGGCTTCCGCCTCCCTATTAGATTAGCCTACTGTGCCTCTGTAAAGTAGGTCACAGAAGGTACCCTTTTAAGATTAGTTTACTGTGCCTCTGTCTAGCAGGGACACAGAAGAGATCCCAGGGGTGAATTTGCGATTTCCCATCCACGCGTCCAGATTTCGCTTGAAGAGGGTCAGCGAGGGGCTATGTCTAACATGAACTGGGATTCTATTCCAGAGTGAAGCCTCTGGGAAATGAATCTGTCCCTCCAGCATGTCCTATTTATTTTTGTGCTGAGGTTTAGGTCCCTGGAGTGTGTAGCTCTAAGGGACTTGCATTTTTTGAGGTGGAGCATGTCCATTAATTCTGGGTTTGACATGGCTTTGTACATCAGGCATAGATCACCTCTGAGTAGGCGGTAAGCAACTGAGTAGAGCTGGAGTTTCTTTAGTCGAGCTGCATAGGACATCTGTTTGTAGTCCATGATCCTCTTGGTGAGGTACTTTTGGGGTCTCTCCAGTTGCTGCAGGTGTCGGGTAAGGTACATCCTAAAAGGGGCATTGTATTCAATTATGGGCCTGATGAATGATGAGTAGAGGGGCACAATGACCTCTCTTGATCTAGATGCGAACCCTTTCGTGATAAGGTGGGCTATATTGAAGGTCTTTCTAACCACTTTGGCAACGTGATTATCAAAGGAGAGATTACTATCTACGTTGGACCCCAAATCTCTAATTACTTCTTCCGTACTTAATGGATTACCACCTATGTGGTAATTTGTGGGCACCTTGTTTTTCCCAAAGGGGATGACTATGCACTTTTTAGCATTTAGCTTGAGGCTGTGGCTCTGGCACCAAGCATCCGTCTCTGTGAGACCCTTTTGGAGGATGCTTGTGTCAGCTGGAGATTTGATTATGGCCCCCAGTTTGCAGTCATCTGCGAACTTTGTCAGCCATAATCCCCCATGTTAGCCCGAACCTCAGAGAAGTATATACCGAACAAGAGAGGTCCCAGAACTGAGCCCTGTGCGATGCCACTTGTAACTGGTTTGGATTCAGACATGGCACCTGCGATTCTGACCATGTGGGTTCTATCTCTGAGCCAGTTTGCAACCCATCTTGTGATATTGGGGTTGATATTTAAGCTGGTAAGCTTATTTATGATGCCCGAGTGGGGTATTGTGTCGAAGGCTTTTGTGAGGTCCAGGTAGGCTGTGTAGACTACCTTGCCCTCATCTATGGCTTTGGTAACTGTTTCAAAGAAATCAACTAGGTTTAAGAGGCAAGATTTGCACTTAACAAAGCCGAATTGGGTAGGGTCCAGTGTCTGGAGGCTCCCAGTGTCTTTGTTTACGAGTTCCATGATAATACACTCCATAGCTTTACAGACCAGACTAGTCAGGCTTATGGGGCAATAGTTTCCGGGGTCCGTTGTGGCACCACCTTTGTGGAGTGGGACCATTGTAGCTGTACGCCATTCTTTGGGTACATATCCTGTAGTAAGGCTAAGTTTGAACAGTGACTTAATGTGAGGGTTCAGTTCTTCTTGGAGCTCATGTAAGACACAGCCTGGGACACCATTCGGTCCCATAGATGCTGTGTTTTTTGCTTTGGAGAGGGCAGCTTTCACCTGTGCATCTGTGATGTCCGGGAGGTTACATTTAGTTGGGATAGGCATTTGCTCCTTTGGGGGGAAGGGGGGAGAAGTTTGCGCTGAATCTGTCTGCCAGGATGTTGGCTATGTCTGTAGGTTCGGTATATTTTGTACCGTTATGCAACAATTCAGAGCATATCTGGGAGTTTCTGCCCATGTTCCTGACATAACTAAAGAAGGCCTTGTGATTATCTTTAGTGTCTAGGGCAATTTTTCTTTCAAAACTGGCCTTTGATGATTTTATGAGGGATCGAAGTTTCTTGCTAATACTGATCAGAGATGCCTTCCCTTTTTGGGATTTTGCTCTGTCATGTAGTAGCTTCCTCCTTCTGTTGTATAGTTTATTTATGGCTGGGGTCCACCAGACCAGTCTCCTGGTTTTGGAGGAGTGAGTCTTGGTTTTATTTGGGATAGCACGATCCATGCATTCCTGCAGGTGCTCATAGAATGCATTTGTAAAGGATTCTGCGGATTGGGCTGTATTATCCTCTGGCCCAGGGGCTTTGAAGGATTCCACCTCAGTCTTGAGAAGTGCAAAGTTGGCTTTTGAGAAATTCTTTACAGTGATTTCCTTGGCTGGGGGTGGGGACGGGATATAGATGCCCAGGGAAATTTGTTTATGGTCTGATCTTACCAATGAGGGGTTTACCTCTGGTGTGGAACATAGAGTCCCCATGTTGGTGATGACCAGGTCCACTATGTTGTTCCCTCTTGTGGGAGCGGTGACCAGTTGTTCCATTGCGTTAGAGTTTATAAATTCAAGGAACCGTTGGGCGAGGGTGTTTGGGCTTGAGTAGTTTTCCCAGTCAATGTTTGGGTAGTTGAAGTCACCCAATAACATAGTGTTTGGAGAGACCTTCATATTCCCCAGTGTTCTCAGGAATGCCAAGTGGGGTTCCTGTAATAGGGAGGGTGTTCTGCAGCAGGCTACAAACTGAAAGGCAGTTTTGCCCGCTGTTAGTTGCACATGGATGGTTTCTGATGCTTCGTGCAGTGCCACTAACCTGGAGGTGTAGGTATCTTTGATGAATATAGATACTCCCCCTCCTTTTGTGCTTCGGTCCGAGTTTTGGGGCCGAAACACATGTTATGAGTTATAACCTGGTAGTGCTGGGGTGCTCTCAGGATCCTTGAACCAGGTTTCTGTTACTGCACAGACATCGATTTTCTCCATACTGAGGAGAGCATCGAGTGCGTGCATCTTGAGGTTTAGACTTCTGGCATTGAGTAGCATTACCTTTAGTTTTTTATCTTGGGTTGTCTATGGAGGTGGGTTTGTCCTTTGAGCCTTGCCTAAAAAAGGCACTATGGGGGTGGCAAGAACCTTGGCCAGTATATGAAAGCCTAAGGGTGACAGGTGCAAGCTGTCCCTAACAAAGCAATGTGGCTTGTCGAGCATGTCATCCCAGGCTGACAGACACTGGATCCCCTTTGAATGACACCAATACTTTAGCCAATTGTTGAAACTGATCATTTTGTCTTTATACTGTGGCATCATTCTTGGTGAGGACAAGATGCTACTCAAGGTCAGGGTCATACCAGCCTGGGCTACATGGTCAGAGAGCTCCTCTATGTCTCTTTTCATGTAGTCCAGGAAGGTACATCTCAGGTCATTCACACCAGCATGGACAATGATGGAGTCATACTTGTACTTGCTTTGGAGTGACCTGAGTGTTTGCGTTATGTGGTGGATCTTGGCACCCGACAGGCAGCTTACAGTGACCTTCTCCTTTTTCAGTCTGGTGAGCGGGACGTCAGTGTGCCGGACAATAGAGTCCCCTATAACAAGTGTATTTGGTGTGTTGTTTGGCCTTAAGGGCTGTGACTGTGAGGCACACTGATTTTGTGAGTTACAGGTCGGGTTCAGGTAAGTGTGCGATTGATTGCGGGTTAGGTTAGTTAGGGTTAGAGTGCGGGTTAGGTATGTGTGCGATTGTGTGGATGTGAGGGTTAGGGTGGGTTAGGTGAGTTAGGGTTAGGGTGCGGGTAAGGTGAGTGTGTGACCTTAAGGTTAGGGTTTGGGTTAAGGTAAGTGGATAGTTAGTGGTGTGTGTATAGTTTAGTGTAAGGTTAGGTGTAAGATTTTAGGTGTATGTGTGGATTGCTGTTTGTTTGGTGTGCTTGTTTTGTGTGTTTGTGTTTTGGAACAGCAAATTTTTTCCCTAGGAAAAAATTCGCTGTTCTGTATGTTTGATGTTTTCAGCTTTTGCTGAATAGGGGTCGATATTAGAACATTCGAAGTTTTGAAACTTCAATGTTCTAATATAGACCCCTTGATAAGTATAAGCAGGGACTTGGGAGATTAAATATTTACAATCAGGGCCTCAGAGATAAACCATTTACAGGCTACCTGTGCCCATTAGAGACATAAGTGCCAAACCAGGGATGAATTTCCTGTTTCCCATCCAGTTGTCCAAGTTGCACTTGAATTAGATTAGGGAGGCACTCCGCTTCACATGGATAGGGACCCTGTTCCATAGAGAGTAGTCTCTCTGGGATACATACCTATCTCTCCAGTAGGTCCTATTTGTATCACAGGCAAGGTTTAAACCTTTAAAATGGGTAATTCTTGTGTTTGTTTTGTGGATATGCAGGAGGTCCATCAGAGTGGGGTCTGACAGTGGCCTATATGCCAGGCATAGATTTCCACTCAAAAGCCTGTAGGAGACAGAATACAGGGATAGGGCCTTGAGGTGGTCTGCATAGGACATTTTACTTATGCTCTGCATTCTTTTAGTGAGAAACCTCTGTGGACATTCTAATTGTTGGATATGCCTGGTTAGGTACATACCAAAGGAGGAACTGTATTCAATGACAGGTCTGATGAATGCCGAATACAGTGGAACAATGACTTACTTGGACTTAGATGCCATACCTTTGTTTATAAGTTGCGCAACATAGAATGATTTCCTCACCACTGTAGACATGTGATGGTCAAAGGCTAGATTGCTATCTATCTGTATCCCTAAGTTCCTGACTACTGGGTCAACTCTAAGCTGTGTGTTCTCAATATGATAATTACCAGGGAATGGATGACTTCCCAAATGATACTATTATGCAGTTCTTGGCATTTAGCTTTAATCCATGGCTCTGACACCAGTTGTGTGTCTGTGTAAGCCCCTCCTGGAGAACATTTGTGTCAATGTGAGATTCAATGACAGCTCCTAATTTGCAGTCGTCTGCAAATTTAGTCAGCCAGAGACCACTGACATGGGCCTTGACTTCTGAGAAACAAATTCCAAAAAAGAGCAGTTTGAGGACTGATCCCTGAGGGACTCCACTTGTGACTGGCCTCTTTGTAGATTTGGACTCCCCAATTCTATCTTCTTGGGTCCTGTCTGTGAGCCAGTTGGCTATCCACCGGGTGAGATACAGATTTATACCTAACCTCTTGAGTTTGTCAACAATGCTCAAGTGGGGTACTGTGTCAAATGCCTTGGCCAGGTCAAGGTAGGCAGTGTGAATGATTTTTCCCTCATACATTGCTTTGGTTACCTTCTCAAAGAAGTCCACCTGGTTAAGTAGGCATGTTCTGCCCTTGACAAAACCAAACTGGGTTGGGTCCAGTGTCTGGACATTTATTATCTCTCTGTTGACCATCACCACAAACATTCTTTCTATGGCTTTACATATAAGACTAGTGAAACTTATGGGTCTGTAGTTTCCATGATCTGTAGATGGCCCACCTGTGTGCAGAGGGATGACTGTTGCCTTTCTCCATTCATGAGACAAGAAAGCCTGTTTGGAGGCTACAGTTAAATAGTAATTCCAGAAGCCCTGATAGGTCATGTTTCATGCTATTTAGAAGGCATTCTGGGATATTGTTTGGGGCGATTGATGCAGTGTTCTTGGTCTTAGAGAGACCATTAAGGACCTGTTCCCTAGCTATAGTAGGGGGAGTTATATTTGATGATATTTCCCGAGGGAAGGTTGAGGGGGAGAGAAGGGTAAAGTTGGAGTTGAATTTGTCATTTAGGAGGTTTGCTATATCTTCTGGCTCAGAATAGGTGGCCCCATTTACAATGAGCTCTGCACACAATTGCGTATTGCCTTTGAGGTTGTGGACATAGCTAAAGAATGCTTTGTGGTTGTCCTTGACCTGGGAGGCCAAACTTACTTTAAATATGGCTTTGGTAGACTTTATTTGTCCTCTGAGTTATTTGTTTAGTTAGATGAGTGTTTTTATTCTGCTAGGTGCTGCAGCCAAGGGAGCCCGCAGGATTTTTTGCAGGGGGGGTGCAAACCCCACCCCGCCCCCTGCCAACACAGCCCTGCCCAAGTCCACCCACCCCAAGCCCCGCCCACACAGCCATTCCAGTGTCCCATTACTTGGCTATTTCTCCCCATTTACTGTAGACACTGTTCAAATTTGTGTGCATACTGTGTTATGCTTTAGTTCTACAATGATAACAGGCAGTTGGATTTAATTTACAACTTTTATTTCAAACATTATAGCCCAAACACTGAGACATTTACTAAACCTAAACAAAGCAATAGTCTTACAATGAAAACAGACTTGGCATTAAAGCTTCTCTACTTTTGAAACTCACATTCAATGAAACGGCATTGAAACCCACATTCAGAGAAAATGCATCTGGCCAGTGGCAGGTTATTTACCTTTGAACTGTTTAAGCAATAGGCTCCTTGCACACCGTTAGGGCCATGCAAAAGTTATTTGATTTACCTGATTGTATTAATTATAATATATAATTGAATTATATCCCTTGTATTATACAGCAACACTTGTTTGAGTGTCGCTGCCGAAGTAAAAGTAATCTGAATAATTCCACATTAACGATATCTGAAACTAATGAAGATGTCGTTGCTAGAAAACTGTATATTTCAGTGTTTCATCTACAAATTCAGTGCCTGCTGCTGTCAAAGAATAAATTGCCTATGTTAAATTAAAAAAATGGTAAGCTGGTATATTACAATAGAAAATGGATGACGAGCTGAAAAACAGGTTCATAGTTATTAGGCATCTCATCCAAAGGAGGACATCCTGAGGACTGCAGCATACAAATGTATATGCTGTAGGAATAGAACCTCAAGCCTTTACATTAAGATGCAAGTATTCTACTTGTGGTGCTACAAACAGCTTTAAAACTTTATACCACAATAGAGATACCATTTGCTAAACAAAATGGTTGCACATTGTAAATAGACTTGGCATGAGCAGCAGTGAACTTCGCTTCCCTTAAAACTCACAGTTCCTTGAAAATGCACTTGAAAATTCCACCTGCTAACTCTAACTTGGGCATTTCACTTTCTCTCTCTCTTACAAAGATACCACACCCCTCAAGGCCTCACCCTTAGTGCAAGAAATCTTGACAAAGCCTAAAATAAATAGGGACAGATTATAAATATGGCTCTCAGAAACTTAGAAAATTGCAAGAGTAACAGGATTTGTGTTAGTATGCATTTTTCTAAATGACATGACATCTAAAACTGAAATGTCTCATTATTTAGCAACTTCAATCCTTTTTAAGAGGAATATGGGGCAAAATCTGGACAGCTGAGGGGTATGCTACCTCCCTCTTATACACACACCAAATAATTCTGGTCAGACTTGAATTAGTTCTGGGAAGGTTGCACTGGACGACACCATGCTTGATCTGAAGTGGGTGAAATCCTGGTAGCTAGTGATTGCAGCTCAGCAATGTGGAGCATTAAAGCATTTTTAGCAGAGCATTGTTTCATCACTACCTATTGTGTTTGCACATAAGCTGTAGTTATTTCAAACATTTGCCTTTTTTTTTGATTACTACAGAGTACATTTACCCACCAGAGCTATTGTGTTTTGACTTCAGTGTAGAGCTAGTTGTTGCAGGGCTTGGCTTTTAAGTAAGGTAGCAATGCTTATTTACCATATACTATTAAAGCCACCCAACTAGAAGTGTACTAACACACAGACACTGCTATAAGACACTGGTCTCCAATAAAATGTAATGAGCTTCTGAAAACACTGTAATCCTGTCCTTTTATTACAAATACTGTCATATGCATTTCAATACCCAAGGCTTATACATTATCTAGCTATGTAAATATTCTCTGTATGACAACAACGAAAAGGCTTTCAATGCTGGCAATTCTTTAACAATATGCTTACTAAAGCTTACTTGCATCTTACAATGTCCGACAAGCTTACTTGCATCTTACAATCTCCGACAAGCTTACCTGATGTTCATTAAACCATGGCTACTTAAACAGAGCAACAGGACACTGTGATAGCATGCAGTTCCTGAATAATAAGAAGCATAAATCAACAATATAAAAATCTGATAGAAAAACAGAACATTTTGCAAAATCAAGGACAGATGAAAAGCCACAGTCGTATTTGTGATCTACCTTGGATGGGGGAATACTCTGCACACTTACTGCATAACTGCTTCTTGCCTTCCTTGGACACATCCCGAGCCACTACAATGGGGGCTGGGGTGCAATAAGTATGTCATAATTTGAAATGTCTCTGGCTGACAGTGATGGCTCTGACACCAGTTGTGTCCTACTCTCAACTTCAGAGCAAGAAATCTGGACAAAGCCATACATAGAACTAGAAGTGGGACACAGGCCCAAAAATAAGGCCAATTTTTAAATATTGCTCTTATTAACTTAATAGAACAGGTAGATCTTGCATTAGTACAAATTTTCTGAAGGGTATAAAATCTGAAACTCAAATGTCTGCCATTATTTTCTAACTTCAATCTTTAATGACTTGCCACTAATTTGCCAGAAACCACAATTTTATGAAAAACAGACCAAAATGTGATGCAAAAATACCTGTCAAAAAAGGGACACCTTTTTAATATTAACAGTTAACTTGAAGCAGCTAACAAAATAAGAGCATCCACATGCATTTCTGAAATAAAGGTAATCTATAACTGATCATTACAGTTATAATTGTAAACCCTCCACATTTTCTTCCAAAATTGCCATTTTGGAGGAGGGATTATTAGGGGAGAGCAACATTTTGAGCCAGAATTGGAGACAAAAGAGATGTTTGGATATTCCTAATCTACAAAGTGATTTGCACATACCTCTCAACCTCTTAATGCAGGAAATCTGAACAAGGCCAAATATATTGGGGAACATACAAACACTACTAAAAATTGCTCTTTTATAAACTTAGACAGTCTTGCATTAGCATGCATTTTTCTGAAGGTTATGACATCTGAAACTCAGTGTCTGTCATTTAATGGCTTCATTCCTAAATGATTTGCTAGAAAACCACAAATTTTATGAGGAACAAACCAAAAATAAGCAGCAAATATCTATTAATTCTGCAAAGATATGGACAACTGAGAGGTATAGTTCAACCGGGGCTGTTTGAGTTTGATACCCCCCCTCACAAAATCATGGACAAATGGAGCCTCCCCCCCTGCAGCCATTCCAATGTCCCATTCCTTGGTTATTTTGCCCCATTTACCATAAACACTAATGTGCATACTGCTTTACTTCTGCGATGATTTAGGATTTCATTTGAAAGTTTTATTTTGCATTTTACAGCACAAACCCTAATACATATCTGTTAAAGCAATGCAGTCTCAATGAAAATAGACCAACATTAAAACTTCTCTGCCCTTGAAACTCACATGCATTGAAACAGCACTGAAACCCACTTTCAGAGAAAATACATTTTGCCAACTGCAAATAATAACTCTGGGCTGTCTTCAAAATCATAGGCCCCTCGAACATAACATACCCATGCTCTTTGATACACCTTCCTGACTGTATTACATTATATTCCTTGTACAATACAGTACAGTTGTTAAAGGGCATTTTAAATTTATTGTTTTGAAAAATTTTCCAGTAAACAAAGAAACAAAAAGCATCCACCAATGACAAAATTGCCCAATTCAGAACATTTCCATCATAAAAAGTCTACTCAAGTCCTCCAGTATCAGTAAAAAATATACACAATCTCTGTAGTAAAATCCACATTGAAGAAATTTGTAACTAATAGAGGTTGCTGCTAGATCAGTTAGTCTCTATCCAAACAGGAGTGATAAAATCCTGGACTTGGTCCTTAACAATATGGGACAACTTTGATGTCCACCAACTGCCACTTCCTCCCTAGTTAAACTGGACCACAAATCAGTCACATCCATTAGAAGACTGAAGCCAAAAGCATATTCCAGTACCTCTGTTTTCAGAGATTATGCTAAGGTTAATCTACTAAAACTAAGCGATGGCCTGAATTATGTGGAATCCTATACTGTCAAATCCTATGCACATGTAAATAGCTGCATAGACATATCTATCCCCTCTGAAGTAAATAGAAAGCCACATTTAAGAATAATTCCATTTAGTCAAACCCACATATAAACAGGTTCTGTAATAAAAGAAAACATATTGCCTGCAAAAATAAATTTAACTCTCAAGATGCTAATGACACTCTTGCTAAACTTAATAGGGAGCTTGTTACCCTGATCAAATCAATCAAAGCCAGATATGAGGTAAAAAATAGCCAGCTAGGTGAAGGGTAACCAGAAAGCCTTCTTTATGTTAGAAATCTCAGAAACAATTTGCAGCACTGCACAGAAATAATAGTAAATGATTTTAAATTCCTGGTCATAGGCAATTTAAAGTACTTTACTACTTAGACACAGGAGGTAGATGGGTGCCAGAAGTCACAATCTGAAAATTAATTAGCAAACATTGCTTTAAATCAATTTCTCTGCAGTTTAAACAACCTAATGTACAGGTTGTTATAGGGAATAAAACAGCACCACATTCAGTTTCTGAAGCAGGTAGGACAAGGGAACTGTAACAATGTCATTAGAGCAACTGAGAAGACATACAGGAACACATCTCAGGCTGACCTAGGAACTTAGCAACAGCATAATGCACACCAGCAAATCTATTGAGATACTGAGACTTCTTTTATTAAAATGCTGTCACTAAAGTCAATGAATGAGTGTGCTGCCTGCAGTAGTTAACAGTCAAAGCACAACCAATTAAGATGTGCTCCATTAATATAGAGTTAGCTATTTGGGCAAATGGCAAAACTGGTCACTATATTTGCTCAGCAATTCCATATTATCTCAGAATGCTGAAATATGTAGTAAAAAAAAGGACTGCATTACATATCATTTAATGCTGTTCAGAAATAGAGCAGATGAACCCAATTTCTTCCAGTACAGGAAACAAAAAAACTGGACCGCAAATTTTTGAAAAGAAATAAAATGAAGGAACTATGTTATTTGTTAAAGTAATAGATACATAACCATCAAATTAGTGATAAAATTACCTCTATAATGGTTTAATTCTCATCAGTTTATGGCTTATAGTGAATGTCTGAGAACACAGTTAGATTAAATAATACATCTGCAGCAATGGAAAACACAAGTATGAATGCAAAAGGAAAAAGAACAGATTACGTATACAAGGATAAAGTATTCGACATAGATACAATACAACTCACTCTAGATTATCACTTCAAAATAAGGAGGGATGTTCCAACAGTTCCCATTTTAAGGAGTTCCAAATCTTGTTAAAGGGTTGCATATTAGGGTCATCAACCATCTAGTTCAAACCCAGAATTCTATGCAGCACATAATATACAACAATCATATTACATGCGGCTTGCTACCAGACTGATAAAGCATGAGACAGCTCTAATATGATCCTTACAGGGCACTAAAAGGTCCCTATAGCTAATAATTTTAATATTACACATATTTTTGTGTCCACAGAAATAAACCTACCTTACATTCACCTGGATTCCACATGTTGATTAGTTTCCTTTCAATATCCCTTTTTCACTTCCAAATGGCCCACTATCTGTCCACTATCTATTGTTCTGTCAGGTAATGGTAAACACTGCCTGCACCTTCTGCAATGGTGTAGACAGCTGTGAAGCACAAATTGCGAGCACTGGCTCTGACAGAGACTTCAGCACATGCTGTTGCCATTCCTTACATATCTTCCATTACGTAAAGTACAAATCTTGGCACTGGAAATGGGCAAGCATAACAGCATACTGCCACGTTTTTATAATTGTCAGTATACATACACAAATACATAGACTATAATGAGTGCATAGACACTCCAATATATAGACTAAAGTGAGTGCATAGATACACAAATGTGTGTCTGTATGTGCATGTGCGTCGTACTGTGGCCCCTAGTGACCGGTATGGGGTGGTGTGGATGAGGAAGAACCCATGCATTTATCCTGAAGGAGACCACCACCCACACTATTCCTATAAAAAGGAAGGGCTATGTAGAAAGAAGTTACTGTAGGGAGGTCTACTGAAGGGACAGTAGCTAATGTAAAAGATAAGGAGACTCGTTGTGAGAGATGGTAGCCACAGAGCTTCCTTCTATTGTCATGCAAAAATCAGGAACTATTGGAGGATATTAGACAGAAATTTATTGGAAACAATCTGATAGGGAAATATCTGTAGATATACTTGGAGAATTAGCAGAACTGCATTTATGGCACTTACAAGGATGTATCTATGCTTGCAGAACTAGAAAACTCATCTTGATTCAAGTTGGGGAGGGGGAACAAGAACTTTAAAACATTTTTGAATGACTATGAAGTAGAGCTATGTTAGTTTTCATAAGGTGTTAACTCATTGCAAATAAACCACACAAAAACTAAATATTTTCCAGTGTGCATTAAATAATACCCTTTTTTAGTAGGCAAAGATTGGTCTAAAATATACCAGACTAAAATCTTTTGAGCTCCTGCATTTCTGCTTGTAGTGTTAATTTTAAGTGAATTGGTTCCTTATTGTAAAACTGCTGCTGTGTGTTACCATGTCCACCTGCAAAGACCAAGAAATTAGTGTGTCCTGCTACCTTTTTCATTAAATATTATTTCTGCCATCAATAACAATTTAATAGTATATGTCTAAGTTACTGTACCAACAAAATGACACGTAGGTCTGCTTCCGCATACTACTCGGCCGGCTTACTGTAAGTAACGCAACTAAAAACTATTTAAGTTGCATGGTGAGCAAAGAATCTCTGTAAACATACAGTATACTACTGAAAAGTACATATTATGTTGCCACACACCTACCTGTCATTTGTACATTCGTCCGTGAAATCCAGTCCAAACGTCTTCTTTTGTAATTCAAACTTCACTTGGGCGCGAAAGATGAAGACGTAAAACATCAAGTCGCACAGATGCAAAAGCGTCTGTGTGACTAAGGGCGTTCTTAAAGAAGAACGCCCTAAAAAAAAAAATGTTTTTTTAAATTAAAATAAGATTAATCTACCATTACCAGCTAGTCGATTCCAGGGGGGTGCAAGTGCACCCCCTTGCACCTGCCTGTGGGCGCCCTTGGCTGCAGCTCCTAATTTTTGCCATGATTTTCTTCCTTCTGTTGTACAGCCGATTGATTTTGTGATTCCACCAGGGTGGCTTGTTTTTTGAGTTAGTTATGTAATTTCTTTCTTGTGGGTACAGCTGCCTCTGTGCAGCTATTAATGTGCTTGTACAGGGCTTCTGTGAACAGTTCTGCATAGGCAGCAGTGTTCTCAGGGTTTATAGGGGCTTGACATTTTGCCAGGTTCTCACTTAATAGCAGGAGGTTAGCCTTAGAATAGTTCCTGAATATTCCAGGCTTAGCATTTAGCTGGGGGTCCAGATTTTATTTTTACTTCAAAGGAGACCATTTTGATATCTGACCTTAACAGGGAAGGCATTACAGAAGAGGGTGTGCAGCACTCTCCCATATTAGTGAGGACCAGATCCAGTATGTTTGCACCCCTGGTTGGTGTATTAACTAGCTGGTTCCAGGAATTTGTGTTTACAAAATCCATGAATCTCTGTGCCTGTACATTTGGTATCATAGGATTCCCAGTTAACAGTGGGAAATTAAAGTCACCCATGAATATGGTATTGAGCTGAATGGCTAGTGTTTCTAATAAGTTTAAATACATGGTATGGGTTTCCTGGGTCATAGAGGGGGACCTATAGCTTACAATTAAGTTGCAGTGGAGTTTGCCTATAATGATTTGAACATGGAGCAGCTCAAGTGCATTGTCCTGTTTGACCAGCCTTGAAGTATATTTCTATTTGATGTAAATAGAGACTCCTCCACCTTTAGTCCCTGCCTGTGAAATAGCTGGCCTAAATGTGTGGAAGACATTATAACCTTGCACTGTTGATGTGCTCTCCGCAGCTTTAAATTATGTGTCAGTGATTGCGCAGACATCAGCATTCTCTAGGGTAAAGAGAGATTCTAGGGAGTGGAATTTTTTTGTTTAGACTCCTAGCATTGAGCAGTAATTTAGATTTTCTTAGTTTTGAGTTGCTTTGTCGGAAGTACTTTCAGTTTGGCATTGCCTAAAAAAAGCACTATGGGGGAAGACAATGTTTTAGCTAATATTTGAAAGCCTAGAGGGGCGAGGTGCATACCATACCTGGCAAAGCAGCGTGGTCTGTTGACCATCTCCCTCCATGCTGACAAATATTGCAGGTGCTTAGAATGACACAAGTTCATAAATTAGTATGAGCTAACTATTTTGAACAACACACAAATGGCCAGCACTAAGGTGTAAAGGCAAAAAAGACTCAAAATTCAGCCAAATAGTAAGCAAATCATAAACTTCCACGGTGGTGCAGCAGTAGCGTTGTTGTCTCACAGCAAGAGTTTCTCCCATTCGATTCTCGGCTTGGGTTGGGAGTGCCTTCTGTGTGGAGTCTGCATGTCCTCCCCGCAGTCGAATGGCCGTTCGAAAGACATGCATTGAATGGGAGTGCCTTTGTTGAAGGTTGGGCGTCAGGCTGGCAACTCAACACCATAAAAACCAACTGCCAATCATTAGCAGACCAGAGTTCCACTGTGGTGACCCCTAACTGGGAAAAGCCGAAAGACAAACAACAGCAACAACAGTAGGCAAATCATAGTTTAATCCTCCATACTGGTTTCGGCATAACCGCCTTCATCAGTGAAATACCATAAAGCAGATAATGTCATCTCTCCATAATTAGACTCATCCACCAATGAATAAAACAGCCCCCCCCCATCATCAACATAATTTCTTTCAATCAAATGATAAACATGACAATATATTACTACAAATGATCATTTAATCCTGGTGGGAAAATTCCCCCCAGCTTAATAATCCAATATTTTTCTTTCTTATTTAGAATACTGTGCCAGCCCTGCATGTTATTTCTGTTATAAAAAATGAAAATCCGCACTAGTATGTGTCATGCAGTGTCTATAGAGAACATTGGTTTAACCTTTGTTACGTATGTCACTCTGATGTTCTGATATATGTATTCTCAACGGACGAGATGTCTGG
This sequence comes from Protopterus annectens, assembly GCF_019279795.1. Taxonomy (NCBI): domain Eukaryota; kingdom Metazoa; phylum Chordata; order Ceratodontiformes; family Protopteridae; genus Protopterus; species Protopterus annectens. The sequence goes on from NC_056746.1 coordinate 929,350,453, forward strand.
CCAACATAAAAGGCCAAACATTTAGAAGTGGCCAGATAGACAATACAATTAGTCCCATAATTCCCATATCCCCCGACAAAGTAAGTTGTTGGTATATAGCACCCTCACTGCTGGTATGCTTGAAATGGGAGAAATGGGAACCCAATGTTTTGCCTTTCACAAATGAAAATTGACACCTCGTCTGCAAAACCTGACCCAAACTGTCATTAGCCATGAGGATGTTCCAATGTTTATAAATAGTTTCCTTAATAACATTATTGTTCCTCCCAAATGTTGTGACAAACCTGATGGTATCACTAATAGTCCTCCGAGTTTTGACCTTATATTGCAATAGTGACATCCTGTCATGAGTATTGGCCCAATTACTGGCAGAAATTATGTCAATGTCCCTGTATCCCTAACTTGGAATCTGTTACAGAGATCCCGTTGAGAAGAGTCATATTCATCCTGAGTGGAACTGATTCTCTTCATAATGGGATCTCGGGATGTTGCGGATGGTATGGCTGGGGTGCAAGCTAGTAGCATGAAGCAAGTTGTTTTATCGTGGGTACTTCCAAAATACTTTCATACTGAGAGTATTGTCCAAAATCCTGTGGACTGTAACATCCAAAAAATTAATTTTGTTACAATCAGAGTTGAGAGGAAACTCTATACCCCATTTGTTATCATTAAGGTATTGGACAAACTATCCCATATTAGCCCTCCATACCATCCAACAATCATCCAGATATCTCCTCCAGATGTCAATTTCATCAATGTACAAGTTATGGGAGGGGTCATATATAAGCTGTTCTTCCAGAAAGGCCATAAACAAATCTGCATAGATGGGTGCAAGTGATGCACCCATCGCGGTGCCCTGAATCTGCCAAAAACACTTCCCCTGAAAATAAAATACATTTTTATTGAGCACATGCTCAGCCATACATAGGTGTAGGGTCAATGAGCATAGCCATATAATGGCGTGGGTTAGATAACTGTCCCTTACCCTCGCTAAGATAATAATCTGTATCCAATATGACTACTGCCCCTCCCTTATCCGCAGGTACAATAACAATCTTACTGTTATCCTTTAGTTCCTGAAATGCTTTACTTTCCCCACTTGTTAGATTATGACCCAATACCATAAAATCACCAGTGCTGAAATGTATATCTCTGAGGACAGCCTGTAAAAATATTGACACATGATTGTTCATGGGTTGCTGAAAATCAGACTTAAGGAATCTAAACTCAGTAGACCTTTGATAGTTGTCACCGGAATCAAAAAAAATTTAAGGTTAAGTCTACGGCAAAAGTCATATAAATCAGATACCATACAGGTTTCATCCACAAAAAAGCCGGGCGCAAAATGCAGCCCTTTATTCAAGAGCCGCTTCTATTCATGCATTAAACTCACATTGGAAATATTCAAAACATTGCTATTATGGTCATTTAATGTGACATCAGGGTACATCCACTGTAAATATGCCTGTTCCTGTTTCTGTGTTTCCTCCCACCCCGCCTCCTGCTATATCTAAAGGGTGGTCCTTATTATGTTGTTTTTTAGGGGTTGGTGATTCCCAGGTGCTGGGACTATCAATATCAGTGACTGAGGACTCCTCAGCTGATGTACTACTGTAATAATTATCAGTCTTTCTTAAAATGGACCTAGGTCTTTCCCTACTAGTGGCCACAACCAGCCTACCGGTCTCAACAAACTTGACATTTTCGGAAACCTCAAATGGTTTACCCCTGTGATAGTCCATTACATCCCTGTTGAAGTTTCATATTTTTTTGTCCTGGGTTTGTTTCTCAAAGGTAAGTAGCTCCTTTGATAACTTATTTAGACAAACAACATACTGAAGTTGACCCTCATATCTTTTTGTTCCATCACAAAGCTTCTTCACCTCTGCAATATTCATATCAATCATCCGCTCATAATATGAGCTAAGGATGTGAACAAAGGGCATGGCAGCCTGCTGAAGTTCCAGGTTCCAATCCTTAAGTAGTTCATCATCCATCTTACCCACTATGGGCTGTATTCGGACCCTGAGTCCTCTGGGCATAATTTCCTTGTTCTGATAGGCTTTGAAAAGCTTGAGATGCCATATACTCATTCTGAGGGTTTTCATCCCCCTACCAAGTTTGTTAAATCCCAGATTGCAGCCATAAACTGGATTCATATTGAGAGCATCCTTATCAGTGACACTCACATTCATAATCACAAACACTCATATCATTTGTGTCGGCACATAAACCATTCAAGATAGTTTCGAGAACCATGACCATAAGCTCACAATCCACCTAAACAATATCTGAGCACAAACAGCAGCCAAGGTAGCACCAGAGGATCAATAATCTGTCCATCCAATGCCACCAAAGGAGCCACTTATCCAAACGGTATAAATGTATATATTTCCCCAAAAAGGAATCCCCAAACAAAGGGATGCAATACGAAAGCTCAACAGGGAAAACAGGCCCAAAATAAATAAAATACAATCACAACACTTGTTGAGATCAGAGGTCCAGAGGGCAGTAAGCAAGAGAGGGTGCGTCAAATCAATGAACTGACAAAAAATGTTTTGTGTTAAACTGTAGTGTGTCCATCCCTAGGCCAAAGGAATGTTTTCAAAACAACCAGAACGCCTACACAATAGTAAACCAGTATAAATGAATGATGCTGTTAGTATACTGTAAGATTCTGAATATTTAAACATTTTTGCCAAAATTAATTCCATACCTCCACCATTAATTCGGCATAGTATATCTACCTAGACTAAACCCCATAAGGAATGTCAAATGTGTAGAAATACTTGATGAAAGAGAACATTCAGATACCAGAAAGCCATAAAATAGGCCCTCCAGCTGGTTATGTTACATTCAGATACCTAGAAATAAGAAAATGTGTATGTTTTAAAGTTGTTAATAATAGGCTCCCAGTTGTATTCCAATCTAAATCCAAAACACATAAAATGTTCCACATTAAACTCCAATGTCAATAACTGCAGTTATAATAGCATCCACCCACTCCACAGTCCTATATAAGGAAAAGTTGGCCAAACACTCGGAGAGCCCCCACCTAGATATAAATTCACATATCACTGGATTAAAGAATCCTTGCCAATAAAAAAAGACAGAAAAAATGGGAAACCAACAACAAAGTTACAGTAAAAATGCCCGTACTATATCGTTACTTCAATTGCGATCAACTTCAGAAAACTGTTGTCAACTAAGAGAAATGTGTTATCTATCCAACAATTATTGGGAAAAAATAATACCAATCTGATTGAATATATTAGGGTGAAACATGCAATGACGTACTTTAGCTATCCAAGCTGTAGTAATTCCCCTAACATTACCCTAAAGGTGTTTATACATTGGCATATACAAATAAAGTTTCAATGTCCCACACAAAATTACTGAACAGAAAACACAGTTCCAAGCCCCATATATGTAAGTATCAGGTTAAGGACAACTATGCATAGAAAACACAGTCCGATACATATTCCCAACAATATCGCCAAATGTCCACAGTTTCCCAATATTACAGGTGCTCCAAGGACATATATTGTGTTGTTACATTTCAAATATGTGGTTGCCTTGAGGCAAAAAAGTCAAACAACACCAGTCCGAGATGTTAAAAATGAAAAAGTATTGAGCAAATGTTCAGGGCTCAACATACCACCAAACACATTCCTTCAGATATAATAAATCCAGGCACTGATATTCCTAAGCCCAGTGGAGTTACCAATAGTCAAAAAAATAGCCTGTATTTCTAATTGTTTAGAATGAACAAAATCATATTGTTTGAGTTAAGGTGTCTGGTCCAGAGCACAAATTATCAAATACAAAAGATTTATGAGTGGCCAAACACTGCCAAGCAGGCTGCCCCAAACACCACTGTAAGTTCAAAAACCAAATGAAGAATGAGCGAGTAGTCTGGGCCCAAACCACCATGACTGTAAGCCTCATACGAACGTATCAACATTGCACAGTTATAAAGTCAAAAAACAGTACCTGCACATAACATATGCAAATGTGTCCTATATATGTAGACAATCCTCCCAGATATACATTTCAGCACTGGTGATTTTATGGTATTGGGTCATAATCTAACAAGTGGGGAAAGTAAAGCATTTCAGGAACTAAAGGATAACAGTAAGATTGTTATTGTGCCTGCGGATAAGGGAAGGGCAGTAGTCATATTGGATACAGATTATTATCTTAGCGAGGGTAAGGGACAGTTACCCAACCCATGCCATTATATGGCTATGCTCATTGACCCTACACCTAACTTTAAGAAAGATATTGATTTGTTTTTAAGTGAGGCTGTTGATGAGGGTATTATCTCAGAGACAGTTAAATCTCATTTAACTGTTAAGGATCCCCAGAAGCAGATTATGTATCTCCTACCTAAAATTCATAAATCATTGACTAAGCCGCCAGGTCGATCTATTGTTTCGGGGATAGGTTCGTTAACTGAACCTCTCTCCGCTTTTTTGACTCAGTATCTGAAACTGTTGTTGGATCTGATTTGGGCACGCATACAGGACACTACACAGTTCCTGAAAATATTGTCTGATACACAACTTGAACCTGGGTGGCTTCTTTGCACCCTTGATGTTAAAGCTCTGTATACCAACATCCTCCATTGGGCTGGTCTTCAAGCCTTACAATTCTGGCTGGACCGTGCCAACTTATATCCAGCTGTATTTAATACTCTGCTTCTATGTATGGCTGAGCATGTGCTCAATAAAAATGTATTTTATTTTCAGGGGAAGTGTTTTTGGCAGATTCAGGGTACTGCGATGGGTGCATCGTTTGCACCCATCTATGTGGATTTGTTTATGGCCTTTCTGGAAGAACAGCTTATATATGACCCCTCCCATAACTTGTACATTGATGAAATTGACATCTGGAGGAGATATCTGGATGATTTTCGGATGGTATGGAAGGCTGATATGGAATTCCTTCTTGAGTTTGTCCAATACCTTAATGATAACAAATGGGGTATAGAGTTTATTCTCAACTCTGATTGTAACAAAATTAATTTTTTGTATGTTACAGTCCAGAGGATTTTGGACAATACTCTCAGTATGAAAGTATTTCGGAAGTACCCACGATAAAACAACTTGCTTCATGCTACTAGCTTGCACCCCAGCCATACCATCCGCAACATCTCGAGATCCCATTATGAAGAGAATCAGTTCCACTCAGGATGAATATGACTCTTCTCAACGGGATCTCTGTAACAGATTCCGAGTTAGGGATACAGGGACATTGACATCATTTCTGCCAGTAATTGGGCCAATACTCATGACAGGATGTCATTATTGCAATATAAGGTCAAAACTCGGAGGACTATTAGTGATACCATCAGGTTTGTCACAACATTTGGGAGGAACAATAATGTTATTAAGGAAACTATTTATAAACATTGGAACATCCTCATGGCTAATGACAGTTTGGGTCAGGTTTTGCAGACGAGGTGTCAATTTTCATTTGTGAAAGGCAAAACATTGGGTTCCCATTTCTCCCATTTCAAGCATACTAGCAGTGAGGGTGCTATATACCAACAACTTACTTTGTCGGGGGATACTCTTTTTGGTACTTTCCCTTGTGGACACTACTCTTCATGCCGATATGTTTGCAAACTTAAACAATTTTCCAGCAAAAACACTAGCAAGGTGTATGATATAAAATTCTATGGGAATTGTGGGACTTATTGTATTGTTTATCTGGCCACTTGTAAATGTTCGGCCTTTTATGTTGTCCAGACATCTCGTCCACTGAGAATACATATGTCAGAACATCGGAGTGACATACGTAACAAAAGTGAAACCAATGCTCTCTATAGACACTGCATGACACATACTAATGTGGATTTTAATTTTTTAATAATTGACAGAATTGCTGGTAATAGAAATAACATGCAGGGAAGGCACAGTATTCTAAATGTTGTTGTTGTTGTTGTGTCTTTCGGCTTTTCCCGGTTAGGGGTCACTACAGTGGAACTCCGGTCTGCTAATGATTAGCAGTAGATTTTTACGTGCCGAGTTGCCAGCCCTGACGCACAACCTACAATGAAGGTACATCCATTCACGCATGTCTCCACACATAAGACGCTCTAGCTGAGAATCAAACAGGACAGCGTCTTACTGTGAGGTTACTGCTACCGCAGCAACACCACCACATCCTAGGCACAGTATTCTAAATAAGAAAGAAAAATATTGGATTATTAAGCTGGGGGGACTTTTCCCACAGGATTAAATGATCATTTGTAGTAATATATTGTCATCTTTGTGTGCTATTTTATAATTTCTGTCCTTTCTGATGTTGATGATGGGGGGGCTGTTTTTTTCCATTGGTGGATGGGTCTATTTATGGAGGGATGACATTATCTGCTTTATGGTATTCCACTAATGAAGGCGGTTATGCCAAAACCAGCATGGAGGATTAAACTAAGATTTGCCTACTATCCGGCTAAATTTTGGGTCTTTTTTGCCTTTACACCTCAGTGCTGGCCATTTGTGTGTTATTCCTGATTTGGTTTGGCCCTGCATTTGCTATATGTGCAGAGCTCTTTCACTACTCTAAATGTTTTGAGCCATTCCAAGCACAGACAAGTACCCCATGTGAGAATCAAACCCTGCACCTGTTGCCTAGAAGGCGAACATGTTAACCACTATACTATCCTCCCACCATTTGGATGTGTGAGCTGTTGGGTGTGTTTCCAAGTCACATAGATCCCATTCACAACACTTTTCAAATGTTGCCACTAGAGGGTTTAAGGGAGGGCTAAAAATATTTTTTCTTCCATAAAAAATCATGTTCCCTTAGTACTACGTCTGATTCATTCATGTTAACTAAAAAGTTTTATTTTCTTGTAAAGAGATTCAACTCTAGTAAAGTGTCTGTCATGTGCATACATTTGTGGAGTACAAATCTGATATCCTTGCTAAACAAAGAAAAATGACCTTCCTGTATTTCTATGGAGATATAATTAAAAATGTTAAAGCCTTTGAAGGTGTGTAAAATGTTGTTGTTTGAGTTAACCATTCTGTTGTGTGGATTAATATCACTTACTTTTGGTTCCTTTGTTTTTTTCTGGCAGTTGCTCTGGGTTGAAAGAACGCACAAGGCCAGTGGTAATCTCCAAAAAGTTTATGTAAGCGCTTTCGTTGAGCAAGTAATCCAACTTCTTCAGATACAGGACAACAGTTAAACATTCAATTTAAAATATTCCAAAAGGAAATGACATCAGCAATAATGATGTCATAAACAATCCCATACTTATAAAAAAATAAATATAAATAAAAATATGTTGTTTATACAATACTACTATGAATAAAGCTATACTATTAAACAAGAATAGTTTATATACACCAATTGTAAAATAATGCCTCCCAAACAAAACGTATTCATCTTTGAAGTGCTTTTAACTTTAAAATACACTTCAAAGAGCAATACTCATTGAGACCTGGATAGACAGAAGCATTAAGTTTCACCTGCCAATACAATTCTCTACTTTCTAAAATTAATTGCCATGGGCCACCTCTCTTGTTTTTTGTTACCTGCTCAATAACCATGTATTCAAAGGAGTGACCCTTATGTTCCACGATAAGCCTAGCTAAAGCTTTGTTGCCATTACACCTGCCAATACTGTATTGGTGTTCATAAATTCTCTCCTTAAGATGTCTCTCAGTCTTACCAATATAAAATGCAGCA